>NC_056730.1:718883030-719008030 GCF_019279795.1 Protopterus annectens | reverse complement strand
GAGGCGGTGTGACTGTGTGAGTGGATTGGGTGGATATGTGTGGGTTGTCAATTGGTGGCCCAGAAGAAGCCCCTGGTGACGCTTCCTGTGCCTCACCACATCTATCCTCATGAACCAGAATGGCTTCAGTGGTGAAAAAATGATCCACTGTGCGTATAATATGTAACAAAGCAATTTATTAACAACACACAGAGGAAAAAATAAAATAAATAAATAAATAATATTAATCCAAATGAGTCAAATCCAAGCGCTTTTGTCTCCTGTGTAGGAGACTTTTTCAAAAACAGAGCATGCCCAACAACTGAAAAACTTTTATACCATCATTAATTAAGTTTCAAAAACAAAAGCACCAATCATTTTCTGTTTTCACTAATTGAATCCTTTGATGTAAAGTGTGATAGTTAAAGGTATAACACAATGAAATGTGCAATAAAATATGCAGTTTTACCATGAGTCAAACCAACACAAATAGTAAAAAAATGTGTGTGTGTGTATACTGTTTATGCATTACAATCAGATGTCATGAAATAAGAAAGTAAAACTATATATTAAAAAGTATATAACTAATATACTTGTGTTAGGTTTTACAAGTGCATATACATACGCACATGCTTGTGTAACCTATTCACAAAAAATTATGAATGTATAAATGAATAATGTCTGTATGAGTAAAAGCTAAAATAAGTGTGCAATATATATAACTTGTATACACAATAAAATTCATTTTGGAGGGTCAGAATGCACATAATTAATAAAATGTATTAAAGTTCATTGCCAACATTAAGCAAATATGTTGGTATCATAATTTTTTTTTTTTAGGTTTAATAAATAAATGATAAATGTGTTTATAATAAATGAATAAATAAATAGATACATAGGCATATTATGTTAAAAATTTAAAAATTGTTGGATAACCACCTATGTTAAAATACAGTGTATAACAAATTCACCTATCTTGGTTCTTTAACTTCAAAAAACAAGTAATTGAAATAGAATCATTCAGGCCTGGCCATTGAGTAGCATTCGTTCTTAATTGCCATAAAGCTTCATTCATTTCCAGATGTAATGGCCATCTATCCTCATGGTCACTGTCTGTATCAGTGACATCAGATTCCCTGTGGGGGGACCCAGCCCCACCATGCCACCTATGAGGAGAAAACAGGGAACAGACTGTAAGATCTGTACCTCACCACTAATCAGTACATACACACACACACACACACACACACACACACACACACACACACACACACACACACACACACACACACACACAAGCATGTGTGCAGACATGGCCACACACAGACATACACACATGCAGTCAACATACATGGCAACCCATACACTCCACCAGACAGCACCTACAGTCAGCTCCCGCACCCCCATAACACACACAATAGCAGGTGATGGTGCAGTACATTATCACACACAAACTTTTAATTACACACATGTCAGCATGCAGGACATGTGGCGCTCAACAGCATGCAGTGCAACTGTAGTCAATCCCCGTTAACAACATTATACATGGCTGTGATGTATGGCTTCTATTAGTAGGTAATGGCCCTCCCCCTGAAACTCACTGCACCCATGTCCACAGCATTGCATGCATCTGTTCAGCATCCTAGAATGTACTGTGCACCATTCCTCGCAGGTGTACACACCATTGCAGGATGTGTTTCTGTGTGTCAGTTGTGTTTCCGCTGCTGCTCACAGCCTCTGTGTGTTTCTGGATCACCTGTGGACACATGTTTAGTGAATGCTTGATGTGTATTCACAGATGTCATCATCAGTGGTGCATGTATGAGTGATAGGCTACCATTAGACCAACCACAGGCACAATGTACTGTACCTATGGTGAGTGCAGAGACCATTATTGACCATGACTGAGCCCTGGCTGATGTTGCCTGTGGTACACATAGGTTCATAGGTGAGTACTGGTCTATTGGTCCTGGGGCCTACATAAGCCTAGCCACAGGGGTTCCCAGCCATGCACCACCCACTAATGTTATTCCCCTGTGCCCCATCAGGCTGTGGTATAGACATACTACCCAGGGTGAATTCTCCATTTCCCATCCAATTGCCAAGTGTTTCTGTAAAGAGGGCCAATGAGTAGCATTGCCTAATATGTATGAGTAGTCCATTCCAGTGTGTGGGGATTCCTCAGGATAGGGCCCTATCCCTCCAGTATGTTCTGTGTAATGTGTTGATGAGGTTTAGGACCCTAGCGCATGTGTTAGCAGTGGGAATGGGATGTCTTTATGTGTAGCATGTTTAACTGCTCAGTGTATGACATAGCTGTGTATGTTGGGCAGATGTCAGCTGTGTCTGGACAATGTGCACTGGAGTGTAGCCACAGTTGTCTGAGACGGACTGTGTATTGCATGTGTTTGAGGCTGGTAATCTCATTAGTGAGGAGTGGGCTCTGTCAGTGCACATGTACAGCATGCATTATGGGTAGGTGTGTTAGATGTGTACATGGCCTACACCTTAGCTATGACATGCACAGTGAATTGCCAAACATAACCTTAAACCATACTCACCGGCATCTGGCCGCTGCCTTGCTGGTATCCCAGAGGTACTTACATTGAGATGGGATAGAGTTGATGTCAGTAGCCACAGCTGTGGCATTGTTACAGGGTGGCTGCAATATTAGAGTACAACAACAACTGAAGTCCACAGTACCACAGATTATGCATTACTACTTATCAGTACTGCACAGCAACAGACATCACATCTCACATATGCATGATCTACCTGTATAGATGCATACACTACAGTAGTCTACTGATATGCCCTGGAACCGTATCTGCATGCTCCATGTCTGGTGTGCGTGTAGCACTCATCTCCATGACTGTATAAGTCTGTAGCTCTTGTGGGAAGGCAGGTGCTACCAGGGTCATGAGCAGCTCCTCCACTCTCGTGATGGGAGGATGGATGTTATGCCCCCCATTGCAAGGTGGTCAGCCCACACAGCCATGGCACAGCAGCATACTTGGTGGAGCAGGTCACTACAATGGTGGAGGACCTGCTCATATGTATGGCTGTGCATCCCGACTTCATTCACCCTGCGGACTACATCATTTCACATGGCTGTTCTCTCCTGCTGGTCCTGGCTTGTCCGTGAGAACAACAGCTGGTAGTTGTGGATGATGCTGGTGATTATAATTTCCTCCTCAGCGGCACTGTAAGCAGGATTCCTTGGGTGTGCCATACTCCCTGAAAGACATAATGATGGAACTATGTCTGAGCAACTCATATGTCAAATTTACCATAATACAATACACATATCGGTCTCCCACCTTCATATCAGCTCCAACATAATGTTCACACAACGCTAGTGGTATGTGTCCGGTATGTGTACCATTGGGTCATATATTGTATTGTACAACCCTTTCTGCTATGTGTTTATAGACATGCTCCCTGTGGGGGACACTAGAGTTGCTGGGCTGTTACAGGGTATTTCACTTGCATGCCATTGTCACTGCCACTATGTTTCCACATGTGCATGTGGCAGGCCTGCTATGTGATTGCTACACATCTGCCATTCTGTGATATTGGGGCTATCTATACATGCTGTTCGACATGTTCTGGGATTGTGTGGACTATTACAGCCCACATATGTTCCATGAGAGTTACACACCAGTATGTGTAGGAGATATTTGCCAGCAGGAACACCACTCCAACCTAATGTGCACATGTTACCAGTCCACATCACATCTGTTACCAACCATGGAACCTCATTATCTACTGTTCCATTATGACCTTCATGTGGAACCACCTCAGGGGATGGTGTCTCCCCCCCATGGAGCACACACAGACATATGTCTGTCACCCAGTTAGGTCGGGGGTCTTGGGGTCTTGTGCATAGGGAGCTCCACAGAGATATGGGGTATGTGCTACATCACCTGGAGGCATGCAGCACACATACACAAGGTTCAACATGCATGTCCCTCCTGCCCAGTGCACAGCCCAGGCACCTTTATGTCCATGTAGATGCTGTCGTGACTGACCATGGGTGGGCACCATGTGCCTTTTGTTCCCATGTAGGGGCAAAATGGCCTCCACATTCCAAATGTAACTAACTGTCCATTGAGTTTTTATTTATTTAATTGTTTGGAATAAGCATTTTTAGTAATATTTAAGCCTACTATGATATAATCTGCTTAAACTAGTTTGTGCTTTTTTAAATGGTTTTAATTGATGTCTTAATAAGATAATTGGTTTTAATTGAGTACTTTCACTGTATATAAGTGCAGTGTTCTTTATGTAGAAAGTAGATCTGAAGAAGCGAAATGTCCTGTACGTGAAAGCGCTCATCTCTTTTGGCCTGAATAAAGAAGTTTTCTTGTAGCATCGTGGTGGTCGTTACTCTGGTGTTTGCCATTTATATTCTCTTTTTCTACTACAGAGAAGACCTTTGGAAGTTCAGCTGAGGTGTGTTTCATTAGATTAACTGTCCACAGTGTTTGACCACCACATGTTTCATATACTAGCCCTGTATGCTGTCTTGTTTGTCACCCAACCAGACCTACATACCAATATGTGCATAATATCCTTCACCAACATATATATCCCACTGCAATGTGTTGCCAACATGGGTTCACACCACACTCCACACTCCATCTTGCAGCCATGTACTGGTGTGTAGGTATGTTGTGTATTTATGTGTGATGTTCTCTCACACATGTCATGGCAGGAGACATGTACTGACGTATACATATATATATATATGTATATATATATATATATATATATATATATATATATATATATATATATATATATATATACATACACACACACAGACACACACACACACACACACACATTTATATATATATATATATATATATATATATATATATATATATATATATATGTGTGTGTGTGTGTATATCACACACACACACACACACACATATATATATATATATATATATATATATATAGATAGATAGATAGATAGATAGATATATCTGTCTGTATATATCTATATATATATATATATATATATATATAGATATATATATAAATATGGGTCTACTTCTTATGATCAAAAGCTCATACGATCAACAAACCTTTCAGAGAGACCAAAACACCTAAAACTCAAAACACCGAAAACTAATTTGGTTGAAAGTCATAACATCGGCACATGAAATTCAAAGCATTAGGCCCTTTCCCCACTGTAGCGTGACCCTGGAGTTAGAATAAATAGGTTCATAGGTTCATAGGTTCATACTAGGCTATCTGCCCTAGGGCATTTATAAGCCTAGCCAGAGTGTGTTTGGCTTTCACCACCCATTTTAAATTAATTTTGCTATGCCCTTTTTCGAGGTTAGTATACTGTGCCTCTGTCTAACAGTGACACAGAAGTGATACCCAGGGTAAACCTATGATCCCCCATCCACTCACAAAGATTCCTCTTGAAGAGCGTCAATGAGGGACTCCGCCTAACCTGGACTGGGATTTTATTCCAGAGTGAAGGGAGCCTCTGGGTTATGAATCTGTCCCTCCAGCATGTCCTATTTATTTCAGTGCTGAGGTTCAAGTCTCTCGAGCGTGTAGCTCAATGGGATTTGGATTTTCTGAGGTGCAGCATGTCCATTAATTCTGGATTGGACATGGCTTTATACGTCAGGCACAGATCACCTCTGAGCAGGCGGTATGTCACTGAGTAGAGCTGAAGTTTCTTTAACCAGGCAGCATATGGCATCTGTTTGAGCCCTTTGATCCTCTTGGTGAGGTACTTTTGGGGTCTTTCCAGTTGCTGCAGGTGTCTGGTAAGGTACATCCCAAAAGGGGCATTGTACTCCATTATGGGCCTGATGAGGGATGAGTAAAGAGGCACATTGACCTCCCCGTGATCTAGATGTGAATCCCTTCATGATTAGGTGGGCTATATAAAATGTTTTTCTAACCACTTTGGCCACGTGGCTGTCAAATGAGAGATTGCTATCAACTTGGGTCCCCAGGTCCCTAATTACTTCTTCCGTACTTAATGGATTACCACCTATGTGATAATTTGTGGCCACTTTATTTTTGCCAAAGGGGATGACTATACACTTTTTGGCATTTAGCTTGAGGCCATGGCTCTGGCACCAGTTGTCTGTTTCTATGAGGCCCTTTTGGAGGATGCTTGTGTCAGCTGGTGAGTTGGGTATGGCGCCCAGTTTGCAGTCATCTGCGAACTTGGTCAGCCACAGTCCTTCCGTGTTGGCCTGTACTTCCGAGAAATATATTCCGAACAAGAGAGGTCCCAGGACAGAGCCTTGTGGGATGCCACTTGTAACTGGTTTGGAGTCTGACATGGCTCCAGCAATTCTAACCATGTGGGTTCTGTCCTTGAGCCAGTTTGCAACCCATCTAGTGACATAGGGGTTTATATTTAAGCTGGTGAGCTTATCTATAAAGCCCGAGTGGGGTATTGTATCGAAGGCTTTTGTGAGGTCCAGGTAGGCTGTGTGGACCACCTTCCCCTCGTCAATGACCTTGGTGACTGTTTCAAGGAAATCAACCAGGTTTAAGAGGCAGGATCTGCTCTTAACAAAGCCAAACTGGGTAGGATCCAGTGACTGTAGGTCCCCAATATCTTTATTTATGAGGTCCATGATGATCCTTTCCATAGCTTTGCAGACCAAGCTAGTCAGGCTTATGGGGCGATAGTTTCCAGGATCCGTTGAGGCACCACCTTTGTGGAGAGGGACCACTGTTGCTCTATGCCACTCTTTGGGTACATATCCTGTGGTAAGGCTGAGACTGAACAGTAGTTTTATGATTGGGTTTAGCTCTTCTTGGAGTTCATGTAGGACGCAGCCCGGGACACCATCTGGTCCCATTGATGCTGTGTTTTTTGCTTTGGAGAGGGCGGCTCTTACCTGAGCATCTGAGTTGACAGGGGGGGCAGCACTCTGCTGGGATAGATATTTGCCCTTTTGGTGGGGAGAAGTTTGCACTGAACCTGTCAGCTAGGATGTTGGCAATGTCTGTGGGTTCGGTGTATTTTTTGCCATTTTGGACTAATTCTGAGCATATCTGGGAATTCCCACCCAGGTTCCTAACATAACTAAAGAAAGCCTTGTGATTATCCTTAGTGTCCTGTGCAATTTACCTCTCGAATCTGGCCTTAGACGATTTTATGATTGCCTGTAGTTTTTTGCTAACACTGATCAGAGATGCCTTCCCTTTTTGGGATTTTGCTCTATCATGTAGTAGCTTCCTCCTTCTATTGTATAGTTTGTTTATGGCTGGGGTCCACCAGACAGGATGTCTGCCTTTGGAGGATTGGGTCTTGGTTTTATTTGGGATTGCATGATCCATACATTCCTGAAGGTGTTCATAGAATGCATTTATAAAGGATTCTGCGGTCTGGGCCGTATTTTCCACAGGCCCGGGGGCTTTGATGGATTCCACCTCGGTTTTGAGGCGTGTGAAATTTGCTTTAGAGAAGTTTTTCACTGTGGTTTTCTGGGCAGGGGGTGGGGTCGGGATGTGAATATCCAGTGAGATTAGTTTATGGTCTGATCTTATCAGTGAGGGATACACTTCTGGTCTGGAGCATAGAGTCCCCATGTTGGTGATGATCAGGTCCAGTATGTTTTCCCCTCTTGTGGGAGTGGCAACAAGTTATTCCATAGCATTTGAGTTTATAAATTCTAGGAACCTTTGAGCTAGGGTGTTGGAGCTAGAGTAATGCTCCCAGTCTATGTTTGGGTGGTTGAAGTCACCCAATATAATGGTGTTTGGAGAGACCTTCATATTTCCCAGTGTTCTCAGGAAGGCTGAGTGGGGTTCCTGGGTTTGGGATGGTGGTCTGTAGCAGGCTATAAACTAGAAGGTAGTTTTACCCACTGTTAGTTGCACATGGATAGTCTCTGATGCTTCGTGCTGTGCCACCAACCTGGAGGTGTGGGTATCTTTGACTAATATTGATACTCCCCCTCCTTTTCTGGTTCTGTCCAAGTTTTGGGGCCGAAAAGCATGGTATGAGGTATAACCTGGTAGTGCTGGGGTGCTCTCAGGAGCCTTGAACCAGGTTTCTGTTACTGCACAGATATCGATGTTCACCATGCTAAGGAGAGTTTCGAGTGCATGCATCTTGAGGTTTAGACTTCTGGCATTGAATAGCATTACT
This sequence comes from Protopterus annectens, assembly GCF_019279795.1. Lineage (NCBI taxonomy): Eukaryota > Metazoa > Chordata > Ceratodontiformes > Protopteridae > Protopterus > Protopterus annectens. The sequence goes on along the minus strand of NC_056730.1, from coordinate 718,999,899 downwards.
CTTAGTTTCTTATCCCTTGTGATACCAATGGAGGTGGGTTTGTCTTTTGAGCCTTGCCTAAAAAAGTCACTATGGGGGTAGCAAGAGCCTTTGCCAATATCCGAAAGCCCAGGGGTGACAGGTGCAAGCTGTCCCAAGTGAAGCATCGTGGCTTGTCGAGCATGTCATCCCAGGCTGACAGGCATTGGATCCCCTTTGAATGACACCAATACTTAAGCCAATTGTTGAAATTAATCATCTTGTCTTCATATTCTGGCATCATTCTTGGTGAGGGTAAGATGCTACTCAAGGTCAGGGTCATACCGGCCTGGGCTACATGCTCAGAGAGCTCCTCTATGTCTCTTTTCATGTAGTCCAGGGAGGTACGTCTCAGGTCATTCACACCAGCATGGACAATGACTGAGTCATATTTGTACTTGGCTTGGAGTGACCTGAGTGCTTGTGTTATGTGGCGGATCCTAGCGCCTGACAGGCAGCTCACTGTGACCTTCTCCTTGTTCAGCCTGGTGAGCGGGACGTCAGTGTGCCTGACAATAGAGTCACCTATCACAAGTGTATCAGGTGTGTTATTTAGCCTTAAGGGCTGTGACTGTTCGGCACACTGGCTTTGTGAGCTATGTGTTGCACTTGTTTTGTTTTGGGGTAGCGGTTGCTTGGGTGTCTGCTTTGGAGGTCTCTGCTGCTTAGGCAGATTTTTATTTAGAGCCTCCGAATATGTTTTTGTGTGTTTATGTGTTTGGTTTGCTGTCATGGTAGGTCTATGTGAGACTGGAATTGTAGTGAGTGTGGTTTCCTTCTCCTCCTGACTGGTTACGCCAGTACTGAGTTGAGAGAGCCTAGCCTCCAGTTTGGGTATATGGTTGCATCTCTCACATGTGTTGGAATTTGTTGGGAGGAGGAGAGGGTTGTCTGTGTACATGAGGCAGTTGTAACATTGCCTCAAGATTCCCAGATTCACCAGCTGGACCAGAGAGGAGATTGACAACTGACCTTTGGACATGCTAGAATAGTATTGGGAATTCCTTTATAATTGAAAAAAGGGCCAATGGGGAACAAGGTACTCAAGGGGAGTTTGTGAGGGTGTAGTGCTTTTAATTTTTTAGTGCTGACTTATATAATTGCTTTAGTGAGCAAGTGCCAGGTAACTTAAATGCAATGTGTTACAGGTAACTTAAATGCAAAAATGACAAACAGTAACTTTCTTTCAAGTGAAGCAAGGAAATAAGTACAGTAAGCAATGCAGATATCACTAGGGTGGGGGGTGTGGGGGGGTGTGGGGGGCAAAACCCCCACATGCATAATACATTTTAAACATACATGCGGATAGTTATAACAAAAATGACAATATTTATCTAAATAATGTGGGGGGCTCCACCCCCCCCACACCTCCCAATGTGGAAGGCTGTGACCCCCACCCTCTATCTATTTATTCTAACTCCAGGGTCGCGCTACAGTGGGGAAAGGGCATAATGCTTTGAATTTCATGTGTCGATGTTATGAGTTTTGAGCAAATGGGTTCTCTGTGTTTTGAGCTTTAGGTGTTTTGGTCTCGGTGAAATGAGTGTTGATCATATGAGCTTTTGATCATATGAAGTAGACCCATATATATATATATATATATATATATATATATATATATATATATATATATACATATGCATATATCAAATATTTATGAGTATGTATATATACATATGTGCATATATGTGTAGATATTTTTTGTTGTTTATATACCTATATAGATGTATAACTGTCCGAGGTTCTGTAAACATACACAGCTGTGAATATGTATCACACTTATATGTATCTGTATGTGGGGTGCATATGAACATCTGGACCACACTCATGTACCCTCTTTACTTCACAGCTGAACTGTTCTGACTTGCTGCAACACAGACAGGTGTCACATGTGAGCACAGACTAACATTAGGGGGGTAGATATGGTGACAAACATTAGATAAGCATATTATACTGCTATGGCATTTGGGCATGCTATGCTACACTTTAACATGACTGTCCTGCAGGTGGTGTGGTCTCTTACCCATGTGTCTATCATGGCAATATTAATACCCCCACCAGCCGTTGGCCACAGTAATTTCCAGAACACAGATATCATTGGTCACATCTTTGACATTCACTGCTGATCTGCACATTTGACAGGTATGTCCCACTGCCCACAGGGACTGACACTACTTTCCAGTGCAGTTGAGCAGAACATCATTACAGGAACAAGTACTGATGGCACATATACATCTTTTCACAGTATACATCAGTCAGTGTCAACCAGTTGCTAATTGCATGCAGCCTGCTGTGTAGTACTTCAGATAACCACTGTCATGGCAACCCTGTACTATAAATTGCTGCCTTTTGTGGGCATTGTCCCTTCATCTTTACAGTATGGATGACATCCTTCCTGTGTGTGGATATCAGTGTTACAGACAGCAGGTAGCAATACCTCTTACAGCAGAACATGCAGACACAGGCCAAATCCACATTTGGGTAAGGTTCCAGACCTACAGACAGCATGAGTAGTGTTGTTGTGTACAATGTATCTTGCTGTCCTTACAGGTTTTCTGTGTACATGGTACTTTTTCATGGAATGTTGTCTGTCTGCATAGCTCTCAACTGTGGGCCTATCCATATGATACCAGGGGGATTGTTTGTGTACCACACAGGTATTGTCCCAGATATATCTGTGGCATTCTGTCTGTTGAGTGCTATCAGTAAATGGCTACATCCATTTGTATTTCAATGTCGTATCCCTGCATAAAGGTATGCTGCAACAAATCCTGTAACACCAGCAATTTCTGGGGTGTGTAATAGCAGTAATGCAAATATGGCCCTATGTTCCTGCCTCTGTCCTCCACATATATGCCAGTCTTTGTCCTGCTGTGATACAGGAAGGGTTGTTAGGTAATGGCCTATCATTATTTATCGCTAGCATTACTGCTATCATCCCAGTCATGTCATGGACTCCCACACCAACTATTGGGCCAAGTCCATATATGTGGGGGCAACAGCTGGAGAACACATATGTGCCCTTGTACATTCCAGAGGTAAGTGTGTGGTGCACAGTGTTCCTTGCCCTTGTACAGCCTTTTTGGGGGGGGGGGTTCTATGCCATTAACCTAGGCTATGGCACTATTTCAGGGATATAACTAAGACGAGGGTCATTCAGTGTGATAGTGAGATGTTATGTTAAGCAATGTTATATACAAAATACTGTGACATTAACACAAGTGCTACTTTTCCCCTTAGGGCTTGACTACAGGGAGTAATTGGGGGCTGCTGAACTACATCTGTAATTGTTGATTGTTACGTATCCTGAAGGCAAATGCTGTTTCTCTGTTGTACTAACTGAAGGCCTTGGCCTGGACAGCATAGTATGGTATATATACACATTGCTTGCATCTACTGTTTTGTGTGTGCCTTGCAGTCATGACTGATTACATATTTCAAACCTTATGTGGTTTCAGTACTGGCATACATTATTGTATAGTACATGAATAAAGGTTATCTGTGTATGCATACGCCAGACCTCTCAACCAACTGGGGACAAATTTCAACAGAATCAGGGACAAGTAAAGAAAAATTCAGGGACAATCAGGGACACTTTTAAAATATTACTGCTATTAACTTGAAACATTGACAGAATCAGAGCATATGAATTAATACACATTTTCTGAAGTAAAAGAAGTTCATAACTGTTAATTATTGTCATTATTCATTAAGTGTAATTCACCACCTTTCCTCCAAAAGTCACTAATTTTAGGAGGGATTAAGAGGGACAGAGTTAAAATTTGAGTCAAAATCAGGGACGTCCCTGAAAATCAGGGACAGTTGAGAGAGTTGTGTGTCATGTCATGTCCTTTGCATTGTGGGTGGGTATATGTTTAATGTCAGTATTCTCATTTGTGGGAATGGTTGCCACACTAGACATTTCACAGGTGCCAGTTGAAGGGCTTGTGGTTGCGGGATATACTTTGCACCCAGTATGTCCACACTACTTCGACATATGTATGGCTACTGGTACCTTTTGTGTGTGTATATGTGTATGTACCTATATATATCTCATATGGCTATATCTCTATATATGTATCTATAAATATGTACATCTGTAGATATATATATATATATATATATATATATATATATATACATATGTATGTATCTATATACAATTGATGTTATATGATTATTTGTGAGTCATACATTAATATATATATCTACATATAGCTGTCTATCTGTCTACATTTACAGATATATATCTGTCCATATGTCCATGCATGTTTGGCTCATATTTTGGCCTGTTCCTCATTCACTTGGCAATTGTCATGGATGATCGCAGCATTGAAGTCAGTAACTAGTGGCAACACTTTTGTGTTTCAGACTTCATCTCCTTCTACATATGTGTTCTAATACATATAACTGTGTAACTAGCAACATTTTAAGTGTTTCAGAGCATTTGTTGACATATATCCATATTTGTAAAGAGAGTGTGGTATACTTTGTCCAGACTTCTTGCATTAACAGGTTATGTGGTGTGATAATAATACATATCCTGTACTGTTGACTGATTGTGCTGCATGATATGTTTGTGAAAACTTCAGGTTATGTATATCTGCCATGGTTTAGTGGTAAATCACATTGTGTATGGAGTGCAGGGTCCTGGCTCCGAGCCTTGGAGAGGAAGTTTATTTTGTTGCTGGGCAGAACAAGAGACGTTGGCTGCAGAGTAATTAAGGCACTTTTAAGCAGTTGTAAGTGGGTTTGCACGATGGTAAGCACTGCCAACCTCCGCTTATGTTTTCTTACAGTCAGTTAGCTTCAAATCTCTCAACCTGTGTAGGCATAGCTTACCCCCACACAAACCAGCGCAAACCTGCTTACTGCTGCTTAACAGTGCTTACCGTTGCTTATCCTTGTGCTAACTCCTTTAAAAGAAAAGAAAAAGGGGTTGATAGGACAGTGGTGTAAAATGGGACACAAAGACAGAAAGACAGTAGAGAAAATAGCTAAGCATGTGCAGGAAGGGTATAGGAAAGGTCCATAGTTGTACATTTCTTCTACAGCAACAGCTGTGCTTATACACTACATTTGCAGGTATATTTGGACCCTCAAATCCCTGGGAGAGGGTGTGAGGACAACATATATTCATTGTGATGCCAATTAGACCAGATTACATGTGTGAAATGGACAGCTTTGTATGGGACGAGATTTTTTTGTGGAAATAGATTGCCCTTTTTTTTTAGGTGAGAGTGGGATGTTGGGGAGGGGTAGTAGGTATATTTGGGGAGGTAGAGGTTAGGTAGGTTAACAGACAAGACACACAAGACACATACATGGCCGGTATATGACACACGGGGGGGGTAAACACCTTGGACAGGGAGGGGTGTTTGGAAGTCACAAGCCCATGAGCTCCCAACTGGAAACAGAGGGACTGAGGTCCCCACCCATGGGCAGTCACCATTACACCTTCATGGCCCCGAAAGTGGCTGTGCTGGGGGCTGTGTAGGAGGGACAGGCTCACCCTCTAATAGTGCCACTCAGCCCTCAAGCTGGCGTAGGCGCTCTTAATACTCCAGATCAAGCTCCTTACGCACCACGGCCCTGACCTGCTGATGGGTGACAGGTTCCCCTCCACGCCGACTCTGGGGGGGGGGGGCGTGAGCCCCATCCCTTGCAGTGGTTCCACCCAAAGGTAGTGCAGGGCCCACGAAGGAGGAGGTCCCAGGCTGGGCCCCAGATGTGCTGGTGCTCAGTGTCATGGCCAGCTGAGGTGGGACAGGTGGGTCCGCTGGGACCGGCCTTCCCATACGAGCTGTGTTGTCACAGGTTTATGACAGATATGGGTTAGTAACAGTCAACAGCATTCAGGATTATAACAGCATGCATAGGTATTCCCATTAATCTAGCACACCAGATTTAACACAGTTGCAGAGCAAGCAGCACACATGCATATATGGAACAACAGTGGCCATTACAGGAGCATGCAGGTTTCATTGATGACAACAGGCCACCAATATGGGTGTATTTTCACATGGCACATGCATAGAAGCAAATGTGTATATTTATAAACCATTAGGACATATGTCCCAACAAAAGTCTGGAGTGTACACATACCAGTTGAGGAGTGTCATTGGGTTATTATGCACATATGGTAGGGGTGAGAGAGAGAGAGTTCAATTAACAACTAATATATCCTTGTAGTTTTCACAACATTCTTAGTCACTGCAGTGGTCTTTCCTTTACATGTATTATTACACTACACAATGGCCTTATATTGTACACTGGCATGTTTATAAATTATTATATATATGACCTGTGTCTTACATACAGGCATGACAGGCTGCATGTGTTAATGCAACATATGTTGAGAATTGCTGTCATACACTTTGGGTGAGGTGCTAGAATGACAGGTTTGTTTCCATATAAATTCTCTGACTATGTACACATTTGACTATCAGTTAGATGTCATTGACAGCTGCCTACAATTCTTGAATCATCACACTGGATTTTCAGGGGAACAGGGCACCATGCTGGTGATATGGGCCATTTATCTGGGCATGCTGGACATATTGGAACAGTTGTGGGGTATGAATATGCATATAACTTACAATTTGAACATTCTAGCAAATTCTGTATTGTTGGGTGTAAGTATGCATACAGCTTTCTATCTGAACATTGTATCAAAATCTGTACAGTTGTGGGGTATGATTATGCATACAAATTAGTAGCACTCCCAGGATTCAAACCCCTGCTGTGTGTGACAAAATATTATAGCTAACATCACAGTACACTGTGCTTTCAGGGAATTGATGTAAAGCTTTTGACTGTTTTCTATCTAAGTCTCCCTAACATGTACAATATAATTGACGTTGTGTCACTTCCAGCATTGTTATGCAGGACTTCATGCCCATTTTATCTGCATACCATGGTGTGGGTGACACTACTTAAGATACAACAGTACTATTTATAGTATGAAACAGATTGCCAACATATGAGAGAAGAGTAAGCAGAAGCACTCCAGGAGTTATACCTTTATTCAGACACTATTACACATTTATTTCTACTGGTACAGCACTTTCTAAGACTCTTATATTTATTTGTTATGACAGTACATGCAGACTGACTACTAACCTGCCTCACAACACAGCCTTTGCAGCCTAGTATCATGGGCTTGCTGGTTTGCAGCCCGCTCATCTGCAGCTGTCAGAGAAATGCAATGCTATTTAGCCATACCTATCCATAGTATACACAAGCTAGGCAATTATTTACTACTTAGTAGAATGAGTACTTACTCAGTACTGGGGCATTGGGCATCTGCCGAGACTCCTGGATCCACTATTCCAGTACATCCCCCTTCTGCTGCTTCAGGTCAGCATGGTGGTGCCTGACCTGCTTACCAGTCTGGGGGATACCTGTGGCACTGGTGAGATCACGGGTGAGACTGTCCCAGGCCTCCATTTTATACTGCAAGCCCTGGTACTGGCCCTGCAGTAGTCTCTGATCATGGTGTTTTACCAGGAGCCATACCATGATTTTTGACTCCTGGATGCCCCAGCGCTGCACTCTAAATTGAATGCCTTCACCCACACCAGCCATTCTGCCTGCAGTAGGAAGCTACAACCAGTTATGGGTAGTATTCCCACCTGTGGGGTATAAATACAGCCATTTTCCCACACTTCCCCATGATTGGCCAGTTTTGAAAAGGCTAAGCTATGGGCAGACCTGCTTATATGAGGTTGGCACTGCTTAAAGAGGTATACCACTAGGCAGATTGAATTGGCTCCCCTACACATTGCTTACACTTACTAACTTGAGCTGTGCTGCAGTTAGCATTGCTTAATAGTTAATTAGCACTATATTTGCCATTTGGTAATGATTTATTCTTCATTACAGGTTATATATGTGTCTGGTATCCGTGACTTATGTGTACATACACGGTATTGGGACCTGGGGACTTCTGCACTTTATTACAATAACACCTCAAATCTATTCTTACTGCAGTACTCCAGTTCACATATTTATGTTCTGTGGCAGATTATCCGACATCACACTGTACATAGATTCAGTTCACATGTTTGTTTTGATTTTCCTGTGGTGAGAACTAGTTTGCTGATACCTCATGTATAGTTATTGCTATGATAGCTTAGTGGTTAACTACTGTGACTACAGTGTACAGGGTCCTGAGTTTGAGACTTGCAGACACAGTTTCTTTTGTTGCTGGGCAGAACATAGGCTGTTGGATCCAGAGTGATTAAGGCACTTTAAATCAGTTGTAAGTGGGTTTGCATGGGTTTGCACGATGGTAACCACTGCTAACCTCCAGTTACAGTTTCTTACACTCAGTTAGATTCTACTTTGCTTAATCTGTGTAGGCAATGCTTACCCCCATGCAAACCCACTTAGACATGCTTACCACTGCTTACTTGTGCTTAAACCTGCTTACTAGTGTCTTATTCATTATGACACTGACACTTCACATGTACATTTCATGCAGTACTCCAGTTCACATCTAAATGTTATTATGTAGGTTATTCAGCAGAAAGATGTAAAAATATGTTCATATACAGATTTCACATGGAAAATATGTGCTGCATTGTGACTTGAACCAGGAATGCCTGTTCGTTAGGCAGATGCTCTAACCACTACACTATTGCTGTGCTGTTTCATTTACATATATATTCCTTGTTATCCTCTTCAGCCTTTTCAGCTGCTTTAACCGTAGCTAAGCGATGGGCAAACCCGCACACCTATGGTTAGCTGTACTCAGGGTTTTGAAAAAAAATAAATACAAGGGTTTCCTCATTTTATTTCAAGTGCTGTTGCTGTTGAACACATGGGGACTGTTGAAGGGGATATGCAGACACCTATAAGTGGTCTCGCTCATTTATTTACAATTTCTTCTGTTCTTCTTTGCAGGGGCATGTTTATTCTGAGAGCTCTGCTCTCAGAAATGCCCCGTGCACTCGTCCACGCTCAGTGTAGGATTTGGAGCTCAGGCCACGCGCCTTCATTAATATGCATGGCATGCTGCCATCCTCCTCTTAAACTGCTGCTTACGTGCAGGACTAGTTTAGTCCTACATGACAGATTAGTAAATCCGGGAGACCATCTATGCATACTAGATGTGCAATGCATAGTGCTAAGAAACTATTGGAAAACAATTTGTTCACATCAGAGTTAAATAAGCACAGGTGACACAGTAGTTCACTAATTGCTGTGATTGCCTCACAGTCCTTGATTCTTTGGTTTGGTCCCCATACTGGGGTAACTTTTGTACTGAATCTGCATGCTGTCTCCTTGTTGTTATGACTTATTATAGGGGCATCCACATTTTTCTCACAAACCAATAACTTCTGAGAAGGTGAACTGATGTGGTCCAAACAGCCAATAAGTCTGGATTTGCATCCCACCCAAGACTGGTTCACGTCTTATGCCCCTACATGCTGGGATAGACTTCTGTTCCTTTTTTGACCTTGTTGTAGATAAAGTGGCTGATAAAGCTAGACAGATAAATGGCTCAGTAGTGCTTGTTTTGCTGTTTTTCATAGCTGCATCTATTCTGATGCGCATAGGTCTATGCATTTATACATGGTTATTCGGCTATCAGTACAAGATAAGTATAGACAAGCTTACCACAAATTTACCAAAATATTGCTGACGTGTCAATACACCAAGGAATTTTACATTAATGATATAGGTCTGTACACATTAAGCATTCACAGGCTGTCCCTGTACATTAGGGACATAGGTGCCAAACCAGGGGTAAATCTGCACTTTCCAATCAACTGGTCCAAGTTACATTGCAATACGGTTAGGAATAAGTGTTGCTTCAGATGGATGGGAAGCCTGTCCCAGAGATGAAGGTAATCACTGACACACATACATGTCCCTCCGACATGTCTTCTTAATGTCACAGGCAAAATTTAGCTCCTTAGAATGGGCATTTCTGTTTCTATTTGTTTTGTCGATGTGCGACAAATCCATCAGTGCAGCATCAGACGATGCGTTGTAAGTGAGGCAAAGATCACCACGCACCAGTCTGTAGCAGCCTGAGTACAGGGATGGGGCTCTGAGACAGCTTGCATAATACTAATTGTTTACTCCCAGTATTCTTTGTGTGAGCAATATCTGTGGTCTTTATAGCTGTTTGAAGTGCCTAGTCAGATAAATGCTGAAGGATGCATTTTACTGAATAATTGGTTTGATGAAAGCCAAATACAGTGAAACAATCGTCTCCTTGGACCTGGATGCCATGCTCCTACTTTTAAGTTGTGCAATGTAGAATGATTTTCTCACCACAGTAAACGTAATGATCAAAGGTCAGGTTACTGCCAGCATGCATTCCCAGATCCTGACCAGTGGGTCTATTTTATGGGTATATATCAATATTGTAATCTCCAGGGGTGACCATCTTTCCATAGGGTACTATTATACATTTTTCACACTGAGTTTTAGTACATGGCTCAAACATTAGTTGTTTTTCTGTGTCAAGCCCTCTTGAAGGGTATCTGTGGCTGTAGGAGATTCATTAACCAAACATAGTCTGCAGTCATCTGCAGACTTGTTCAGTCAGAGGCCCTCGGTGTTTGACTTGACTTCAGAGAAGTAGATGCCAAAAAAGGAGAGGCCCCAGCACCCATCCCTGTGAGAGTCTGATAGTGACTGGCCTCTTTGTGGAGCTTTATTTCCCTATCCTAATTTCTTGTGTACTATTAGTGAGGCAGCTGGCTATCCAATGGGTGACATATAGGTTAATGCATAATTTTGTCAGTTTATCTGCAATGCCCAATTGAGGTATTTTATTGAGCACCTTGACAGGGTTGAGGTAGGCAGTGTGCACTGTTTTACATTCATCCATAGTTTTAGTAACCTTTTTAAAGAGTCAGGTTAGGTAGGCATCATCTGATTTTGACAAAAGCAAACTGGGTAGGGTCCAGTGTCTGCAGGTTTCCTGTGTTATTCTTTATAAGAAGCATGATAATTATTTCTATGACCTTGCATATGAGACTAGTCAGTTCCCTCGGTCCCTGGTAGGCCCCCATTTATGTAGAGAAATAACAGTTCCAGTATTCCATTCATTTGGTATGAAACTTCCCCACTCTTACCTAAACTACTTCTTCTGTTCCCCTCACTGCTTCCTTGGGATCTCTCTATACTTTTAATTTTTACTACATACATAGGGTCTTTATACATTTTTATCTGCTTTGAGTTACTACTGCATACATATGCTCTTTGAATACTTTTGTCTCTCTCAACCTTGAATCTTACCAATGTTAATTTCTAATATTTGCTTGTAAATAATTTCAAATCTCAGACTCTTTTGTCATTATAATGTCTTTTGTATTCTACTTTGGATTTTATATTGTACTTTATTTTATTCAGTATTTTTGTATATGCTGGAGCTTTTCTCCTCTGGTCTCTTTTGAAAAAGGACTACTTGCCCAGTCAGTCTAACCCAGTTAACAAATGTCAAATAAATAAACTTGTCTGGAAGCTATGGTTAAATAGTGATTATAGTGGGATTGACAAATTATGTTTCACGCTATTCAGGAGGCAACCTGAGGGTTGGATGATGTGAGAATAGTGAATCAGGAAGTGCAGCAGATTAACAAGGAGGAAGTAAGGACAGCTATGAAGAAGATGAAGAATGGAAAGGCTGTTGGTCCAGATGACATACCTGTGGAAGCATGGAGGTGTTTAGAAGAAATGGCAGTGGAGATTTTAACCAGATTGTTTAATGAAATCTTGGAAAGTGAGACAATGCCTGAGGACTGGAGAAAAAGTGTTTTGGTACCGATTTTTAAGAATAAGGCTGATGTGTAGAGCTGTAGTAACTACATAGAGATAAAACTGATGAGTCAGAGCATGAAGTTATGGGAAATAGTAGTGGAAGCTAGGTTAAGAAGGGAGGTGATAATTAGTGATCAGCAGTATGGTTTCATGCTGGGAAAAAGCAGTACAGATACAATGTTTGCTCTGAGAGTGTTGATGGAGAAGTATAGAGAAGGTCAGAAGGAGTTGCATTGTGCTTTGTGGACTTAGAGAAAGCATATGACAGGGTGCCTAGAGAGGAGTTGTGATACTGTATGAGGAAGTCAGGAGTGGCAGAGAAGTATGTACGAGTCATACAGGATATGTACGAGGGTAGTGTGACAGTGGTGAGGTCTACAGTGGGAGTGACAATGCATTTAAGGTGGTGCTAGAATTACATCAAGGATCAGCTCTGAGCCCTTTCTTATTTGCAATGGTGATAGGTTGACAGACAAGATCAGACTGAAATCCCAGTGGACTATGATATTTGCAGATGACATTGTGATCTGTAGTAAGAGTAGGGAACATGTTGAGGAGACCCTGGAGAGGTGGAGATGTGCTCTAGAGAGGACAGGAATGAAGGTCAGCAGGACTAAGACAGAATATATGTGTGTGAATGAGAGGGAGGACAGAGGAATTGTGAGAATGCAGAGAGAAGAGTTGTAGAAGGTGGATGAGTTTAAATACTTGGGATCAACAGTTCAGAGTAATGGCGAGTGTGGAAGAGAAGTTAAAAAGAGAGTACAGGCATGATGGAGTGGGTGGAGAAGAGTGTCAGGAGTGATTTGTGACAGACAGGTACCACTAAGAGTGAAAGGGAAGGTCTACAAGATGGTAGTGAGACCAGCTATGTCATATGGGTTGGAGACAGTGGCATTGACAAAAAGGCAGGCGTCAATGCTGGATGTGGCTCATAGGTTCATAGGTTAGTACTAAACTAACTGCCCTTGCGAGCCATTTTAAGCCTAGCCAATTATCCCTTGTGTGACTCAAACCCTGCACCTTGTGTTTGCAAGGCAAACAGCTTAACCATTAGGCCACCCTCCCAACCCAGAGTTAAAGATGTTAAGATTTCCACTGGGTATGACAAGGATGGACTGGATTAGGAATAAGTATATCAGAGGGTCGGCTCAGTTTGTATGGTTTGGAGACAAAGCCAGATAAGCGAGATTGCATTGATTTGGACATGTGCTGAGGAGGGATGTTGGGTATATTGGAAAAAGGATGCTGAGGATGGAACTGCCAGGTAACAGGAAAAGAGGAAGGCCTAAGATAAGGTTTATGGATGTAGTGAGAGAGAGGACATACAGCTGGTTGATGCGATACAGCAAGATGCCAAGGACAGGAAGAAATGGAAACAGGTGATCCACTGTGGCAACCTCTAATGGGAACAGCTGAAAAAAAAAAGAAGAAGCTATTTAGGAGGCATCCTGAGATCTTTCCAGGACCCATTAGAGTAGTGCTCATGGCCTTAGAGACCACAGTGAGAACCTCCTTCCTACTGATAGTTGGTGGAAGAATGGCGGGGATTATTTCCTGGGAGATGACGTGGGTGATAGAGGGTTAAATATATTCGTTTATTGGATTTGCTATATCCTCTGGCTCTGCATAGGTTTTCCATTCACTTTTGGTTCGGCACATTGTTGAGTGTTGCCTTTGAGGTTGCAGACATAAATGAAAATGTCTTATAATTGTCCTTGACTTGGGAGGCTATTTTTATCTCAGATTTGGCCTTAGTGGACTTGATTAGTCCCCTGAGTTGCTTTTTCAAATTGATGATGGAGCTTTTGCCTTGCTGGGCAATACCCTTGCTATTTTTTGGATATGATCTTCTTTCTTTTATTATACAAGCTATTTATAATAGGATTCCACCAGGATGGCTTTTCTTAGTTTATTTCGGGTAGACACAGCTATTTACATGACTGTGTAGGATATCTGTGACCAATTCCACATAGGCAGCTGTGTTCTCAGGTTTTGGGGGAGCTTGGAAGTTTGCTGGACTGTCATGTAGTAGGAGGATTTAGCCTTGGAACATTTTCTAAATGTTTCTATGTTAGCTGAGGTTCCAGGCTTAATATTTATTTCAAAGGCGACAGCTTTTTGTCTGATATGTCATAAAGATGATGTCTTGTGTTAATGGAAACTTGTCGCTGCCTTATCAACTCGTTCACCTTGCAGCACATTAAAGTTATATAAACCGCTCCTGTGTGCACAGACTATGCCACCAGCTATTATATTCCGATTGAACTAAAACATGAAATATGTGATTTCCTACCAAAGCAATGCAGCTTTTTCCGAAATAAATACATTTTCGGATTTAGCATGTTTTTTGCACTTCTCATTGCTAAAGCAATGGCATTATACAATTTTTGACAATGTAAAATGGAGGTCTATCTGCTTGTTTAAGTATGTATTGTCAATAACATTAAAAAGATTGCAATTTTTTTTCCCAAATAAAGAAAAGCTAAACTGTCTAGTTTCAAAAATAATCATATAGAGTATTATGGTATGTTTTCCTTTAAACTATTACCATTCATGAACCTGCCACTAATCTGTCACTAAGACCCTATAACATTTTGAGTCTGACATTCTGTTCCTTTCGATCTAATAAAAACAAAAAAACAAACCTAAAGTTGAAATTTAAAGTTAAACTTTGTCTATAAGCATACCCTACAAACAATGCTTGTGTATCCTGTTTACATGACTTCAAGGCTTCTAACAAATGAAATCCTTACCCTACTGTAGTGGTTTATAGGTAAATGCTAGGCTATCAGTCTACAGAGCATTACAAGCCTGGCCAAAAACCAGAGGTTAGACCCAACCCATGTACCTTGCATTTGTGAGGTAAAGATCTTAACTACTATCCCAACCTGTCAGTGCCAACCTACATTGAGCAGGAATTAAACCCGGGCATCCTGCATGGCATGTGAGAATTCTACCAGTGAGCCACCACACCAAAGCTTATTGCAAGCCCTTAAATGTTTGTTCTAGGCTCTGTCTACTCTTCCCTCCCTTGCTATATTAATCTTCACAGGTTCATATTATATGATCAAACACTAGAAACAGCAGAAGATCTATTATCAAACCCAAACACACAAAACCACAAAATTTTGAAGGAATGGATCAGTGAATTTTTTTCCCAGGGAAAAAGTTCGCTGATCCAAAAAAAAAAAAAAATGTACAAGCAACGTAAAGTGGGTGCTTTGCCCCCCACACCCCCCCAACCTTCAAAATACCAACTCAGAGACTGCACCACCGTGAAGAAAACAGCAAAGTCTGGAGAACGGCCCAGCAATTTTTTTCCCTAGGAAAGAATTTGCTGATCGGGTCCTTCAATATTCTGTGAATTCGTGCATTTGGGTTCAATAAATGACCATTCGCTATTTCTAGTGTTTGCTCATGTAATAGGAACCCTAATCTTCACTGGCAATCTCAGTTTTTAATTCTGACAATTTTTATTTTTTTCTGACAAATTTGTTTCTAGTACAATAAAATCATTAAAGTTTGCTCAGCTCAAATGACTGCTTCTTTTCTAAAGTGCAGCAAAAAGGGAAGTGGTATTTCTTCATTAAATTTGCCCTTAATCATGACAAATTCATGCTTCAGTTTACTGAAGTATTTTCCTTGCATTTCCTGCTTTACAATTATTTAAGTGCTTTAGCTGCTTATAAAAACACACTTTAATGATACCTTCAACTGCAGATACAGTTATTCTCAAAGAAAGCTACACAACTCTTGAAAATGTATGTAAGATATGGTCACTGCTGTTTGGCAAATATTTTTTTGTTGTTGTTCATTCTGCACCTCAGTTACATACAGAATGCATATTTATAAACCGTTATGAACCAAAAGACCAAAAGGTGTGTATAGGAGGGCAATAACTTAGAAGCAGGAATGAAGGAGACACCAGTTATAGTACAACTTTATAACTCTAGACAAGGAATAGTGCAGTGATAGAATGAGTAAGACATACTTCACTTTACAGAAAAGGAGTTCAAAATCAGTGGCACATTCTAGTTCTGATTCATGATGCAGTCTTCATTTTGATAGTCAGTGATTCTTTGAAGTACAATTCTCCAAACCAACAATGTTGATGTGTGAGGTTTTTCAGCAAAATATATATCTGAGATCCATTTATATTAAATTTCTATCCAGTCATACCATTCTATGAGTGTTAGCTGAAGGTTTGGCTTACAGTGGACTGTAATAACCTTTTTCAAACAGAATTGTGGTTGTAAGGAGTAAATACCCTTTTCTTCTAACCACTTGCTGCTGCAGATATGGGTATCCAGAGACAAACTCGATCCCAACACGTATTTCCTACATTCCCACCTCATGTTTGGTACTGCATTAACTCATTCCCTCCAGTACAGCTCTTTTGAGTGTGTACTTTTAACTCCTACTCGGTGTGGCTTGAGCCTTTAAAAACATGAAGTTATCGTCTAATAGTTCTAACAAATATTCATAGCTCTGGAACCATAAGTATTGCTAGAAAACTGTAAATGGCAAACTATTAAGAATAAATTAATCTTTACATTAGTGACAATCATCCATTTCAATGCTTTAAACTGGACTTTATAATCCAAAAAAAAGGGCAGTGAATATTAATTTTGTAATGTTGCATAAACAGTTTACAATATCTCAGTAAACTTTCAAGCAAGACACAAACTGCCAGCAGGATTTCCTTCATACAGCTGTGAGCTCTCAAATGAGGCTATGCAGTTCTGTCTGTGGTACCTGAATGTTGTGATGTTTAGGGAAGCATGAAAATTATTACAATATAAATAAACATAATTCAAATAATATTCAATATATGTTTAGCTTCATTAGACAGAGGTCATTATCAATACAATTGTGTTTGCCATCATGTATGCTTAAAGATAAAATATTCTGATACCTTGTATGTAGCATGGTTTTGGAATTATTAATGCAAATATGGACAAGCAACATTTGACACCTAAAGGTGTCAGTAGGATGTAACGGCAGACACCCCTGGAGGCGCACTCAGCTGAAATACTCACTGACTCTTTTTCAAAAGAAAACATGCCACCAGTCTGTGTGTCCTCACACTCCAAAATTATCTTTAGCATTACCAACATGAAGTTGTAAAACTGAGAAACAGCTCAGGAGACCTGCTGGAGGAGAAAAATAATTTGTGCATAACTTCCAGACATAGGTCATCCACTGAGTTCATGCAGTGGTTTTGCCCGAAAGTTCAAGGATCAGGGAGGCCTAAATGGCATAACTTAAAACTGCTGTAATTTATGTAAAGTGTTATGATTTTTGTCTTTAGATATTGCTGTTCTACTCCTAAACCTGATTTTCTTCAATCAAATAAATATGTACATTATCAAATAAGTGAAATAAGCATACAGAAGGATGTCTTTTCACAAACGTTTATGGGGTAAAGTACTCCTCCTATGGGTCCCATGCTACGATTTTTTTAAAGGTCAGAGCCAAGGCTGGTAGGTATGCTGAATGTCAATACTTTGAGGCTTCCAAAGGTTGGGATATGCCTTCTGTGAAATATGAATATCTGCTGATACCTGCAGCAGTTAAAATTAGGTGTTAACAAGCAGAAAAAAGCAAAAGCATTACAGAGTCAAGTACTTTATGCACTCAGTGTAAGGAACTCCACTTGTTTCATTCCAATATTTTATTATTCTATCTCCAAGGTCACTGTACATCAGGGAAAGTGAAATTGCTAAACACAAGAATCTTGACTGACAAAACACTAACTCTAATACTGGTCTTGTTTTTGATCCTGAAAACATTAACAGACTGAGCAACAGTAAATCAGGATTTGAAAAAGGATGCAGCCAGTTTGTTCACTCATAATTTGAATAACATATCTTCTTAATTATAAGATTTATTGCTTTCCAGTAAGGTAGTAACTATGTTAAGCTAAATTTCTGGTGTGAGAGATCACCTATTTTAATGAAGTTTCAGTAAACAGCAGTAATATTAGTAGTACCTGACCTGTAAGTTATTGTAGAATAAGAGTTTGAAGATATTCCATGGAATCTGTAGCTCCCCAGGGAAAACAAACTATAGCACCCTGTTAGAAGAGCTCTATAACAGAGAATCAATTTGTTTTCCTCCTGTTAACTAAAGATATTACCACGATGGTGGTGCTACGGTAGCGTTGTCGCCTCACAGTAAGACGCTGTCCGGTTCGATTCTCAGCTAGAGCGTCTTCTGCGTGGAGACATGCATGAATGGGCGTACCTTCATTGAAGGTTGTGCGTCAGGCCTGGCAAGCTGGTACGTAAAAATCATTAGTGGGCCGGAGTTCTGCTGTGGTGACCCCTAACCAGGAAAAAGCCGAAAGACACAAACAAACTTACACCTACAGACATCTAATCTAAAGTGACTGAAATAAACCTGCTGTTTAATAAAAATAGGTTCCTCCATGCTCTCTCTCTCTTCTTCTAGTGTAATTGCTGAAAATGATTATACATCACATTTAAGCTGCCTATGTGGAATTGGTCACTGACATCCTACACAGTCATGTAAATAACTGCATACAGACAGCTGTGTCTACCTAAAATAAACCTAGTATAACTCCAATAAAAGCCATCCTAGTGGAATCCTATTATAAATAGGTTTTATAATAAAAGAAAGAAGATCATATCCAAAAAGAGCAAGGGTTTGCCTAGCAAGGCAAAAGCTCCATCATCAATTTGAAAAGCAACTCAGGGGACTAATCAAGTCCACTAAGGTCAAATTTGAGATACAAATAGCCTCCCAAGTCAAGGACAATTATAAGACATTTTCATTTATATCTGCAACCTCAAAGGCAACACTTAACAATGTGCCAAACTAAAAGTGAATGGAAAACCTATACAGAACCTGAGGATATAGCAAATTCACTAAATGAATAATCTTGGCCTTGATTGCCTTAATTACATTTTTAGGTGCCCACACTTGACAGCATTCTGGGTAGAATATTCGCCAACAGTTCCTGAATGATAAAGGCTACATTCTGAGTTTTGTTTTCAATTCATTATCATATAGGGGGGTGGACCATAGTAAAAAAGGACATAATGCTACTGACTGAATGGGGAGGGATACTCAACTATATGTGTGTAGCCAGGAATTACTTCCCCTGACCTAAAACTCATTTGACTGACACCCATTTGACCAACACTTAATTGAATTAGATTTAATTTGACTGACAACTCATTTGACTGACTCCCATTTCACCGACAGCTTACAATGCTGAATTTCAACATACTAAATCTTAAACCATAGACAAGCACACTTAGAACACTAATAACTAACCCTTTCCAGAACTTAAAAACTACTTACTTACCCTCTTAACAGAAACAGGACAATGTACAACCAAACTAGGTGGGGGCGGGCTGTGCCCCCCACAACCCCCTAATTATATATACTAACTCCAGGATCACACTACAGTGGGGAAAAAGGGCATATACCTTTAACTTGCCTTACAGTACTCGACACACTGCCACTACTGCTGGGAATGCACAAAACATTCATCAAATTACTTTAGATACTTCCCATAAAAGTGTAAAGAGACAAACCCACATTTAGAAACACTACAACACTACTTTCTACATGACTATCAGACTTCTAACAGCACTGTAAGTTACAGTAATTCTTTTTATCACAAGCAAATCATAGGTGAAGGAAAACCTACAACAAGTCTATGTCTTACATGTTGGTGAAATGGGAGTCAGTCAAATGAGTTGTCAGTCACATGAAATTTAGGTCGATTGGGTGTCGGTCAAATGGGTGTCAGTCAAATGAGTTTTAGGTCAAGTGAAGTAGACCCATGTAGCAGGGGTGTGCCCACTGCTGCTGTCCATGTCAGGAAAGCTTTAGTAGTCTTATAGTGCAAGCAGTGATGGAGAGAGGGATAAAGAGCTGTCTTCAGCCTTGGGGACCGAAGGCTGACTGATGTCTAGGGTGTTTTATGGTGCTGGCAGGGAGGATAGGTGGAATCAGAAAACACACACACACACACACACACACACACACACACACACACACACACACACACACACACACACACACACACACACACACACATATCACTATGCTTTAGGGGAGGAGAGGTAATGCAGAATGCTGCCATGGGAGAACTTTAGGCTCAGCAAGCCACCAATGGGAGGTCTTCTTCATAGCAAGTGTGCAGAACCACATATTTCTAAGGGGGGGGCATTGTGATCCACCATAGTGATATGGTTCACTTGGGGCAGATTCATAGTCAGCTCATTTGACATCATGTGTAGTTCCACAAGCTGGCATCCCCCTCAGCTTTGAGTTGAAGAGCAAATACAACTCAAAGCTGAGTTCTTCTCAAAGAGGCAAAAAGAAAAAAAAGAATAATAAGAAAAAAGCTCTCCTGTTCTGAAACTAAAACTGTAGCAAGTTACTTGCTAAAATATTAGTGTTGTTTTCTCAAGCTACAATGTTTTCTTGAATTCTGAAATGAATTCTGATTTTGCACTACCACACCATCATCATTTGACAGTCATGCCCTCCAGCAATTTGAACCCAAGCAGCAGCTGGCCCTTCTTCTCACCCTATTTACAGGGGTTAGGATGTCAGTAAGAACGCAAGGTACCATCATGGCTGTGTGAATGATGCCGCCCCCCTGGACAGCTCTTGTCTTATTAGCCTGTGAAATCCCCAGACCATTAGAATAAATTGGCACTGCCAGAGAAACTTGACTGCCATTATTGTGGGAGCAGAACCTCAGAACAAAATTTTTAAATAGTCTTAAAATGAGTGTTAATATTCTTTGTTTTACCTACAAATCACAATATCGCAATGTTACAATGCTACAATGCATTTCTAAGAACAGAGACCTCAGGTAATATCACAATAGGCCTTCTTCAAATCAAAGCTTGTATATATACCATATCAATGAACAACACTCTTTTTAAAACTAACAAGATTTTGTTCCTGTGTGATTTTTAAGCACAGTTTATTCCATTGACTCTCCACTCAAAAGTGAAGAACATTTGTTCCTAATTTTGAATTTAGCTTAACCATATCAGACTTATTCTTAGTAATTTATCCAGTGATCACAAAACTCAACCCCAAAGTACTATATATTTTCTTACTTCTTTAACATTTATATACCTGTATAAAATCACCTCTATACATCTTATAAAACACATAATATACTTTCAGCTTTTTCAGTCTCTCCTAGTAACCAGAAACATTCATGCCATAAATTATTTTCATGTAAATCTTTGAATCCCTTCACATTTATTTATTTGTAATTTAGAATAGATGCAAAACCCACTCCATACTCCATTAGAAGTCTCATTACAGATTTGTATATGGCTATCAGTACCTTCTGATCCCTAATGGAAATCACCCTAAATATACTGTGCATAGTAGCATAACATGATTTCAAGGTCTTATTTATATGGCCAGAAAATTGCAAACTGTTGCCAGTTAAAATTCCAAGGTCCTCATATTGCTCACAAACTCCCCAAGTCTCCCCATACATTCTATAAGCATATCTAATATTTGTTCTACCAAAATGCATAATATTAGTTTTAATAAAATTAAATGAAACTCCATTACTCTGATCCCATTCACATAATTTATCTAAATAATAAAATTCATGATGATTTCCCATCATTGTAACTATCCCTGCAATTTTAGAATCATGTGCATTTTTTTGTACCCAGCATTTGGACTCTTGCAGAAAATTTGGCATAAATACATGAAATAAGAATGGTTCTGGTATGGATCATTGAGGGACACTGTTACTGAGTTTTATTTTCTTGAGTCTTACTCCAAGAATACAAACCTAGGCCTTCCTGTTATTCAACCAATTAGCAGTCCACCTAACCAAATGCTTGCTGAAATTCCACTGTGACAGAGATTTCAAAATAGAGTTGTAAGCAACAGAATCAAAGACCTTAGCCAAGTGATAATAAATTGTATCAACTTTCCATCTAAGGCCCTTATTATTTCTGTATAAAAACGAATTGAATTAGTGATGGTGGATCTCCCAGAAGTAAAGTTATGCTAGTTTATATCGCAATAACATTAGAATTCTGACTCCATTAATATTCCTATTATAATGTGTTGAAAGTTCTTTCAAATACACTCATTGGCCTAAAGTTATCCAGACTGTGTGAAGGGCCACCTTTAGGTATTAGAATAATATTAACACCTTTAATAAGATGGGACATGCTCATATATCAAACTGTTTTGGAATAAGTACATTAATGGTTCAAGTACTGCCATCTTAATACCCTTCAGGAAGAACCCATTAATTGCATATAGACTTGGAGATGAGTATGGTCTAATTTTGCGTAAAACTTCTACAACCCATTCCTTCGTCACCAGAAGGAAACTATATTCATTGCTAACATCAAAGAAATTTACTCCAGGAGGAAAAGATTTCCATCTACTTGGGTTAAACAAATGTTTGCAAAACTCTCATCCACTTCAGACAAGTCTGAAACAACTTTTCCATCTTGGGAAATCTATATATTCTCATTACACACTTTCCTCATTTGCTCAGATACTTAAATTAGGAGTTCTTAATATCTAAAATGCATACCCAACTTATATTTGTTTGATCTTTTTGATTTTATAATTTCTTTTCTCACTGTTACAACCATTTATCTATATACTTTCTGCTTATTTCTGATTGTTTTCCTCATCATATTCTGCCAGCAACTATTTTTCTTATTAAGCAAACATTGACATCTAATTCAATCTAGGTTTTTATTGGTCTATCAAGACCATATCTACTATAGTACCCTCTTTAGTTGGACTTCGGACATACTGAATTTTATCTAAGTCAATTCAAATCACAATATCCTTTCAATATTATTTTTTTTCATGTGTCCCCAATGCATATTAGCAAGATTTAAATCTCCCCGATTAAAAAAAAAAATCATCAATAATTGAGGTTTTAAGCTCAGTGATCTAGTTTTCCAGCTTATAAACAGATTGCGATGGAGGATGGTAATGCTTTAATACTGTGAATGTCTCATGCCAGCATTGGCTATCTATTGAAATTATCCCCCAGATTCATGAATAGTCCTTGCCAGAATAGTCTTTTCTTGCATGGACTGTTCCATGTAGGAATACAGCAGCAGCGTGCCCTACATATTAATGAGGGCATGTTACTGTATTCCTACACCTACACAATCCATGTGCGAGTGCAGGGGCTGTGTATAAGTCCTACACAGACACTTAAACATGCCCCCTACACTCAAAAAGTGGCATACGGCACTTTCAAACAAGGAAGTAGTATAATATTAGAGCCTGGCTTTAATATTATGCATTATTTCAGCATCCGCGGACACTGAAATGTAAAACTGAGCATGTCAATGTCCGTGGACACTGAAATAAGAAAAAAAAAGCACACAATCCCTAAGAAGTTGTCCACATAGTACATGGCTGTCCCCAGAATGGCCAGATCCCTGCCCCACATGCCTGCAACCTGCTGATAAATATATGTAATAATTTAATATTTCGTTTTATTTTTTTTTTTACAATAAAAAAGAAAGTTTAAGCAGAGCACAGCGGGTTTGTGTGCCGCAGCACTTTGCACAGCCCAGCTTAAATGTTGTTTGAGAGTCAAATAGAATTGTGAAGAAGAAGTCCTAGTTGTTGATGTAGCATAGTGGTTAGAGCTCTGATTTAAATGCAAGCCATTCATGGTTCAAATCCCAGCTCTGGCCAAGATCTTTTATGTGTGGAAGCAGTTGTAAATCAATTTTTATGAATTGGAATGATATTTGTAAGTCATATGCCTCACGTATGGTATTGTAGGGCTGGGAAAATGCCATATGGAAATGTAAATACATTTTTCTATTTTTTTTTTAAATAATTATTTATGGTCAGCTAAGCCTGATGCAGATCTGCTGAAATCAGCTAAAGATTGCTTAAGCATGAAAATATAAGCAATCCTTAGCAATTGCAAGCTTTGCTTAGCTGGTTTAAGCCTTGCTAAATGGATTTGCATGGAGCTAAGCATAGCTTAGCATATTTGAAAATTGGCCTATCATGGAAAAGTGCAAGAAAATGGCCATATCTCTTCGAGTCTGATCAGGGCAGCAACAATGTCAGGTGTAGAAGAGGGTGTTCACTTTCAGGCACAACGGTGGGGTATCCAAGAGTCCAGGGTCATGGTTGGACTCCTTATCAAAGACCATGAAGCTAGACTACTGTAGGGCCAGTACCAGGGCTCCCAGTACAAAGTGGAGGCCTGGGACCTTCTGCCAGGTGATCTCACCAGTGCCACTGGCATTCCCTAAACTGGTGAGCAGGAGCGTCATCACTATGATGACCTAAAGCATAGGAGGGGTGAGCTCTTGGCCCAGGGGATCCAAGAGGCACGAGTGGAGGACATCCCAGAAGTTTGTAAGTATCCAGTCTGTGTATTTGTAAATAATTATTTTAAAAATGTATATGTTACTGTACAGGTGTGCTTAATGTGTGTTCTTTCTCCATACAGCTGCCGATGAGAGGGCTGCAAACACTGATGCCCATGCACAGCACTTGGTTCAACTGCACTGAGAGTTTGTTGAGTACAGAAATATTTGTAATATCTGCTGTTATAAATCAGAAATAGTAAAGGTAGTACTGTCTGTATATATAACTATGTTCTAACTGTATTGAATAAATGCATGTGTCAGGCTGCCAGTGTGAGAACTCAGTAGTGCCAGCTGCTGTGTAATACAGAGTTTTGAAGCAAACAAGGTACAATTGAGGAGAGGAAGATTAGGATATGTATTAGGCTGTCTGAAAGGACCTGCTAAGAAACTGCTGTGTCAGGGCTACTGTAACAGTTGCAAATGAGAAGCAGTCCTCCTGTGCAGATCATGCAGTAATATTAACTGTGGATTTCTGAGTTATAGAAAGTGTTATGTCAAAAATAATAAAACTGACTACCACAAACTGTTATCTTTCATATGTCTTGTATCTGAAAAGTACAATTGTGCAGCTGCTGCAGCATGCAGTAACTGAGGTGAAATGATGTAGCACTGTTCGTCTGCATAGCTCAGAATGTCGATCTAAAATAACTGACAAAATGCAAAAGTAAATACTTTCTTCAGTAATGTCTTGTACTGTGTTCCTGCCAGCATTGCTTTGTGTTGACCTTTGCATTTCAGCTGTATGTAGTCCTGAATGTACAGGAAAGTGTGAGACACTAAGAGGTGCAGTGCAGACTGCAAAAGTGGAGTGTGTTGACTTGACACTAAATTGAAATATGGTTTATTAAAATGTCCAAATGTCTAGTTTTAATAATCTGCTCATATTGTGTAAACAGTAACATCAACAGTTTTTTGATCTGATTTTTGTTGTAGTTATTATGGAAAACAACTAAAAAGACATTTGATAAAAAAGTAGAGTGTGTAAAAAAAGTATGTACTAGATAGAAATAACTCAAATAACAACAAACACTTCTCCTGTAGCTTAGTCTAAGGACTAGGTCTATAGTTCCTCTTTGTGCACACCACACCATGGTTCAACTCTAGGGACTACTGCTAACATGTCTTTCTAGTTCTAGAGCTGTAAATTTGAATACTGGTAGAAACACTAATCTATTGTGAACAGATATTTTCCCCACAGGTAAAGAAATATTTGCAGAAGCAATATGATGGGTATATGTATAAAATGTGTACAAATGTTCTGTTGAGCAGCCCCAGTCCTACAAATAGAAGCAGGCTAGCCATCTACACTATGCAATCTGGCCAATACAAGCGTCTCAAGTGTCATGCTGTCGTGGATAGTTCCCCTGTTGCCAAGAAAGTTGCACCCAGATAACATCACAGTACAAGTATGCCTAAAAGCACACTTACAGAGCAGCAGGACAAGGAACATAGTGTTACTTGTACCAGTAAGTATGACAGGTATGTGTCCCCCATACTTATGTACGTAGAGTTGTCATACCTTGCCCCATAGTACTCCAGGTGCACATATGTACAGGTGTGTATGTTCTGTAGTGGCTGCATGACCCAGATACAGGTTAAGGGAGGGCAGAACTGTAGAGTATTGAACAGTAGTGTGTTGACAAGTATCACTGAATGCAGTTGTTAATGGAATTATTTTCTCTTCTCCCACCACTCATCTGCTCCAATAATTGCACAAAATGTAATATGGGTATGTTGTTACCAAAACTTACTGTTGGGAGCTTTGTTCCATTTTGGTTATTATATTTGAAACTGTGTGCATACTAACATACCTTGTTGAATAACCATTGTTGTTGGCCTGTTGCCATAAATATAACTGGCATGCTGTTGTAATCCTGACTGCCATTCCATTTCTGCATGTGCTCTGTTTGCCATGCCACTGTTACGATTCCACTGTTTTGGGTCAGTTGGAACGCCCATGCATGCTGTGTTGAATAATGTTTAAATGTTTTTGTTCATGACTAACAAATCTTCTTCTTCTTCTTCTTTCGGCTGCTCCCATTAGGGGTCACCACAGCAGATCAACTGTTTCCATTTCTTCCTGTCCTCTGCATCTTGCTCTGTCACACCAACCGCCTGCATGTCCTCTCTCAGCACATCCATAAACCTTATCTTAGGCCTTCCTCTTTTACTTTTCCCTGGCAGCTTCATCCTTAGCATCTTTTTCCCAATATACTCTGCATCCCTCCTCAGCACATGTCCAAACCAACATAATCTTGCCTCTCTGGCTTTGTCTCCAAACCTTCCAACCTGGGCTGACCCTCTAATATAGTTATTCCTAATCCTGTCCATCCTCGTCACACCCAGTGCAAATATTAACATCTTCAACTCTGCCCCGTCAAGCTCTGATTCCTGCCTTTTTGTCAATGCCACTGTCTCCAACCTGTATAACATAGCTGGTCTCACTACCCTCTTGTAGACCTTCCCTTTCACTCTTACTGGTACTCGTCTGTCACAAATCACTCTTGACACTCTTCTCCACCCACTCCATCCTGCCTGTACTCTCTTCCACACTCACCATTACTCTGAACTGTTGATCCCAAGTACTTAAACTCATTCACCTTCGCCACCTCTACTCCCTGCATCCACACCATTCCTCTGTCCTCCCTCTCATTCACACACATATATTCTGTCTTAGTCCTGCTGACCTTCATTCCTCTTCTCTCTAGAGCATATCTCCACCTCTCCAGGGTCTCCTCCACCTGTTCCCTACTCTCACTTCATGACTAACAAATACCCCTTGTTAATTCTAACTCCATAGGATGTTCAGGAAAGCTGATCCCGGCAGATCTGCCCACCCTACCTGACCGAGGCACTGGGTCCCAGCACATCTAGGACCCAACCTGGACCTCTCTCATCTGCTGGTCCTGTACCACCCTCGGGTGGAACCACTGCAGGAGATGGGGCTCATCCTCCCCTTGCACGTGGGCGCATTGAGGATCTTGTCACCCAGCAAGAGGTCCATGTCATGGTGTGCGGTGTCCTCCAGTTGGAGCTGGATGAATAACTGTGCCAGGTGGAGGGCAGACTGGTGCAGCTTGAGGGGCATCTGACCCCTCCAGCTCAGCCTACAGAACAGCCATCTTTGGGGCCATGAAGGAGTAGTGGTGACTGCCATCAGGTGGGGACATCAGTCCCACTACTACCATCTAGGGGGCTCATGGGCATCCAATTCCCAAACACCCTCCCCATCCAAGGTGTCTCGCCCCCATGTGTCAACACCACCCCTGTCTGCAGTCTTGCTTGTCTTGTCTGTCTGCAAATGCAATCTCTCCTACCAAATTTGCCTTCACTCCTTCCCCAACATCCCACTCTCACCTTAAAAAAAGGGCATCTGTCCCAAAAAAAAAATTACATCCCATACATAGCTCTGCATTTTGCCCAGAGGCACTGTCCCCTTACTCAATCTACCCTATTAATTATCATCATTTTATGTTGCCCAGACGCCTCTGTGTGGGTTGTAAGGCTCTAAATTTCAAATCGCCCACAGTCATATCAGCTGTTGCTGTCGAAGAAATGCAGAGCTATGGTCCTTTCCTACACCCATCCTGCACATCCCTAGCTGCCTCTCATCTTGTTTTACTCCCTGCTTGTGCCCATTTCATCATTTTCTTGTCTTTTTTCTTTTCTTTATTTAAAATTAGCGCAAGTTAAGCGGATGTAAGTGTCGCTTAGCTTCGCTGAGCTCCGCGCAAACCCATGCTAACCCACTTACAACTGCTTAAAATAATCTTAATCACTCTATATCCAACAGCCCTTGTTCTGCCCAGCAACAAAATAATCAACCCTTTCAAGTCTTAAACCCAAGACCCTGCACACCATAGCCACCGCACTCGACCACTAAGTCATCTTAGCTGTAGCTTTGGGTGATGTTTTTCAAAGCTATCATTCAGTACAGTCATTCAACAGTAGGGAAAGATTTTGTAGAATTAGTCAAGTTTTGTATAAATATATCTATATATATATATATATATATATATATATATATATATATATATATTTACACACACACACACACACACACCACACACACACACACACGTATATGTGTATGGAGAAGCATGTAAATATTGACTAATAAATACATAACATATGTAGAGATAAACATGTGAAATATATACATTTAGAAATACATGTATAGATAGAAAAGTAAATCAATACATACAGGTAGATATATATATATATATATATATATATATATATATAAATATATATATATATATATATATATATATATATATATATATGTACATACATATATAGACATATCCATATGTGTGTATATATATATATATATATATATATATATATATATATATATATATGTTTACATATATATGTATTGGAGTTACACATCAGATCCATACACTAAACCTCTTACTATAACAAATCTGTCCAAAGAATGTCAAAATGGGGGTCAAGGGGCCCATAAAAAGGACATCTTTGAAATATTGCCCTTATCCCTCTGTCTCCAGCAGCAACTGTTCTGCCTTGCAACAAAAGTATCAGTCCTGCCAAGTCTTGGACCTAAGGCCTTATACACCATATTCAGAGCGATATACCACTACACCATGTGAGCTCTACAAAATACTGATGCTTTTCCAAACATAACATTCAGTAGAGTCATTCAACAGTAGGGAAAAGATTATTTAGAATCAGTCAGATTTTTTATATATACATGTATGTATGTATGCATGTATGTGTGGTGATGCCTATATGTGGGCAAATATAGACAAAATATATCTATAGAGATATACATGTAAAATGTATACATATATACATACACACATATATAGAAAAGTATATAAACATATACACACATATAAATACACACACACATATATATATATATATATATATATATATATATATATATATATATATATATATATGTATACATAAATATATCTAAATATCTAACAACTACAAACAAATGCAATCTGAGGGTCATGCTGCTCAACACTAGAAGTTCAAATCTCAAAAGGCAGTCACTTAAAGCACTCCTTATTCACAAAGGATGTGCACATGTCCACACTGGTAGCCCAACATAATGCATCACAGATACTGCAGGTGTAGCTAACATAGGGTAAGACAGCAATTCGAGCTGTAGCCTGCTATAGGTCCCCAACCATGTCCCAAGTGTCAAACCTCATGTTCCTAAACACCCTGAAGAATATTACTGGCTAACCTAACACTATCATACTGGTTGACCACAACTACCCCTCTGTTAAATGTGAAAGCTACCCATGTATCAATGCACTTGCCCAATGTTGCCTGTAATGCATCCATTCTAATGGCCTGGACTAGCTCATTTTCACACCCACTACAGGTAGCAACATCATTGACCTAGTCAGTACTAACATGGGCAACTGTTGCTGTACAGCAATAGGCAACTCCGCCATGGTTAGAACTGAACAGTGTCATCACCTTAGAAATCCACATCCCTCCCACCCCCTGCAAAACCACCTTGAAAAACCTTTCCAAAGCTAACTTTGGCCTCCAAAGATCAGAGGTGGCTAACTTCATGGCACCCATGCAAATGGAGACTAGTTGCATGACCTCCAAACACACACCAATGCAGTACGAGCATGTACACAAATGCATGGATTCCACCATACACAATAGAAATAAGGCACTCCCCTCCAGAAAAGGGAAGCCAATCTGGTGGTCCCCTCCCCAAAAAACTCTACAACAGAAGGAGGAAACTGATATGGAATAAGGTGACGTCCTAAGAATGGACCCACCCCCCCAACAGCCTCAAATAAAGATGAGATTCCTCATTAAATACTCTAAAGCTAGCTGCGAAAATAGAATTGCAACAGACAGTAAAGACATCCACAAGGCCTCCTATAGTTATGTAAAGAATCTCCACAGCAATGCCAACATGAGCTACTGCACAATGTTAACTGCTATACTGAGGCAACAGATATTGCAAATATACTGGCACACAGATTCAGTGGCAGCTTTACCCCTCTCCCCACCCCCACACCAGTACACTGCCAGGCACCCAGTAGTACTGCTGCTTTGATTAACACACCACTGTCCAAGGCCAAGAATACAGCTTCTATTGGACCTGGCAATATCCTTGGCTGTCTTCTGCATGAACTACAGAGTGAATTGACACCTCACCTGGGTGCCCTGTTCAATCACAGCCTCACCTCAGGCTTTGTCCCTACTGACTGGTACACTGTTACAGTTATCCCTCTCCACACAGAAGGAGTGGCAGCAGACCCTGGGAAATATTGCCCCATTAGTCTGAGAAGGCTGTCATGCAAAGCTATAGATTGCATCATCATGGACCTAAGAAACAGGGATATGGGAATCTCCAGACCCAGGATCTCACACTGTTTGCTTTTGTGAAGGGTAGATCATGCCTGTTCAATCAACCTGGTCGACTTCTTTGACTCAGTCACCAGAGCTGTGGATGATGGTAAGGTGATTCATGCAGCCTACCTCAATCTGGCCAAGCCCTTTGATAACATTCCCCACTCAAGGTTCATGGATAAACTCAGTAAGCTATGTATCAACCCCTATAACAGTAGGTGGGTTGCAAACTGTCTCACAGATAGAACCCACAGTCTGAAAGTAGCTGAGCCCAAGTCAGACTGCCGACCAGTCACGTGTGAAGTTTCACAGAGTTCGGTCCTGGGTCATCTCTTGTTTGGTATCAACTTCTCTGAAGTTTATGCCAACATGAAGGGACTCTGGCTGACAATGTTTGCAGATGATTGCAAGATGGGAGCTATTAACTACCTGAGTGATGTTGAAATCTTACAGAAAGGCCTCACTGAGACCAATGACTGGAGTCAGAGCCATGGCCTTAAGCTCAATGTCAGTGAATGTGTTGTCATCCCCCTTTGGGATATCAGGCACTACAGGGATGTTACACCACCAAAAATCAGACACCAGTGTGAAAGTGCATACCCACAACCAGTTCCACCACAGTCACATACCTGTAGGTCAGGTGAACAGTAGAGTATAGGGACTGTGTGAAGAAATACATCATAGTTTACCAATCACACACTACCCCTACATATAGTGGTCTAATTCTTAGTGTAGTCTAAATTCTGATCATGGTACAGGACACATCTCAGTCTCCCGCTACAAAGGCATACAG
Organism: Protopterus annectens; assembly: GCF_019279795.1. Taxonomy (NCBI): domain Eukaryota; kingdom Metazoa; phylum Chordata; order Ceratodontiformes; family Protopteridae; genus Protopterus; species Protopterus annectens. Next base: position 718,968,537 of record NC_056730.1, on the reverse strand, counting down.
CCTACAGACCAGCAGACACTGGAGCAGCATGCACAGTCAGAAAAAAAGGAGCCATAACACTTACATCTAACATTTAACATCAGGGATGAGCTATGCTTAACAGGTGTACACATTGCTTACATGTGAATGATAACCAGTAGTTAGCTCTGCTAAGCATATTTGCGCACTGGTAAACGTTAGTAAGTGAAGTCTACACAGTTTATGCAGCTATCGGTTTAACCGTAATTTAGTGCCACTTAGTGCCATGTAATCCCACTTACAACAGCTTAAAAGTTCTTTAATCACTCTGTATACAGCAGTCCTTCTTCTGGTCAGCAACAAAACAATTAGCCATACACAGTCTTGAACCCAGGATGATATACACCATAGTCACAGCATTTTACCACTAGGCCATCTTAGCTGTGAGCTGCTAGTATGTTTTTTACAACATATGCAGCACAGTTAATTTACAATTGGAAAGACACATTGGGCAATCAAGAATGATTACAAATATATACATGAAAAAAATACTTACATATATGGAGAAATAGATATATATGTGTGGAGATACATGTATATATGTATAACAATATACAGATATATTACCAAGAAATACTGATATATATATATATATATATATATATATATAAAGAAAAATATGTATATATATATATATATATATATATATATATATATATATATATATATATATATACACACACACATATATATATATATATATATATATATATATATATATATATATATATATATATATATATATATATATATATACATCCATGTCTCTAAATGCCCATACAGGCATATGCTGCTTATAGACCACCCATAACTGGGGCAGCATGCACAATTGGATATGAAAGGACCCATGACACTCACATCTGCCCCCCCAGTCCAAATAATAAGTGAACAGTACACTGCTACAAAACCATGATAGGCCATACACAATGGCCAGACATATACAGTGACCTCTTAGCAACACAACTATAATGAGTGAAGATAGTAAACAAAAATGCAAACAGCCAGTAATTCACACAAGTTCATTTTACTCTGATGTCTTTGCTAAAGCCTTCAAGAAGTATCACATTACTAGAAACACTTCCCTTAATTAGAAGAAGCAATTAACATGTAAGTACATTTAAATACACAGCCTCCAATTACACTCCTCAGTCAACCCTCTAGGGGATAAAGTATCACATTTAAAAACATACATTGATTCTGTACATAACAGTTGTTCTTGTATGACTGTTTGACCAAACTGAGAAACAGACTTTTTCCAAAGCAGTACCTTGTAACCCACATTTAAGGATTTAAACCAATTCTGTACATAACAATTCTTATTTCATGACTACTACCCCCATGGTGGGAATTATTGAAATGAACAGCTATAGAACTGTCTTCTTTCTCATCATTAATATGTCACATGTTCTAACAGCCTAGATTTAAAACACTTGTTAATCTCCCCACATAAAATATGTTACAATGGCATCTAAGATCATTCTCCATACACCAACCTCTGGAATGTACAGAGTCCCACATGCTGTCCACCCTTTCCCCTCAGCATGAATGACAGAACATAATAATGGTAGACCCTACCTGTCAACCTCCTACTGTACGACATTTGTACCAAGCCTGACATAATTTGGGACTTGGCTCAAAAACATGGCCATACTTGAAATATTGTTGTTATACACTGAGAAAATTTCTGGTGTTACAGGGTTTATTGTAACATAACATTTCTGAGGGATATAAAGTCTGAAACACAAATGGATATTGGCATGTACTGATTGCAGTCACCAGAGTATGCTACTGATTTGCCAAGGACAACACTTGTCTGGGGAACAGACCAAACATAACATGCAAACCTCTGGCCATTATATGGATAGCCCTACAGTTGAGAGCTATGCAGACATAGAACTTTCTCAGACTGAAACCCATGCAAAAGTGATATGTTCAGACAACCCCTGTTAAACAAGCATTATTCAGAACATATAACAGTAATACTCACATTCTGCCCCTAGGTCTTGAATCTTCTCCACCATTTAGTTGGCTTGTCTCCACAGGTCTTGTTCTAAGAGGTATTAGCTCACACACCTCCAGGATTTCTTCCTCACAGGTAAGGGAAAGGGCCAACGCCCACATGGAGTACTCAGTTATAGGAGTGTGTTGCCATGACATTGGCTATTGGAATTACTACACAGCTGCTCTGCATGCAATCAGCAACTGGGGAACACCAATTGGTGCTCAGGCCATCACATGGTCATGAGCATTAACTACAAAAGACATGCTGCCATCTATTCAAATCGCATCTGTCATAGGCAGTCCATCAGTACAAAGCTGAAGTAGCGTGAGAGAAAAGAATAAGAAAGGCTATATCTGTGACATATCCAGAAAAAAGGTATGTGAAACAAGTAAGCATGCAATTGGATGCAGTAGGTGGTCTGTAGTAATGGAAAATAGGGGTTTGAAAGCATATACTTCAACAAGACTTGCTGTACGGATGTACTGCTGAACAGCACTGATGGCCATAGCATGTGGCTCTGTCTGTAGTGACTAGGCCAGTACTGGGATGTTGTACATATCCATATACTACCTGTGCATATAACTATGATACACATTTTGTCTTGTAAATATAAGACAACTATACAGAACATGTGCAGAGTAATGTACTGCTGCAGATGTGTGTGCTGAACTGCATGTTATATATTGAGATCATACCATTCAACTGTCCAGTGTTCTGTATATTGACCACATGTGTGCCTCATATTTGTAGTCATTTACCCATAGAGTTGTGTCATGTCAGTCAAATCCTTGCCAAATCTGTAAAGACTGACATTACAACATCCCCCTTAATTGTCTGCTGGCTTTTCCCATTCAGGATTGCCACAGTGGATCATCTGTTGCCATTTCTGCCTGTCCTCTGAATCTTACTCTCACACCACCCACCTGCATGTCCTCTCTTACCACATCCAGAAACCTCATCTGAGACTTTACTCTCTTCTACTTACCTGGAAGCTTCATCCTTACCATCCTTCTCACACTATACTAAGCACCCATCCTCAGCACATGTCCAAACTGATGTAATGCTGCCTCTCCAACACTGTCTCATATCCGTCAAACATGGCCTAAGCCTGTCATATACACATTGCTAAACCTGTGCACCCATGTCACAGCCATTGCAAAACATAACATCTGTAACTCTGCCATGTGCAGCTCTGACTCCTGCCTTCTTGTCAATGTCACTGTCTCCAACCCATATAACATAGGTGGTCTCACTACCCTCTTGTAGACCTTACATATCACATTTAATGGTACTCGTCTGTCACATATCACTCCTGACACTCTTCTCCACCCTCTTCATCCTGCCTGTACTCTCTTCTACACCTGTTCTTCATAGTCCTCTTTGCTCTGAAATGTTGATCCCAATCATTTGAACACATCCACCTTTACCAACTGTACTCCATGCATCCTCAACATTCTGCTATCCTCCCTCTCATTCACACACAGATATTCTGTCCTAGTGCTGCTGACCTTCATTCCTCTCCTCCCTAGATCATATGTCCACCTCTCCAGGGTCTCCAAAAGCTGTTCACTACTCTCAATATAGATCAAAATGTCATCTACAAACAACATAGTTAACGGGGACTCCTGTATGATCTTGTCTGTCAACCTGTCCATCACCATTAAAAATCAGAAAAGACTCACAGCTGATCCCTGATGTCATCTCACCTCCACCTTAAACACATCTGTCAATCCCAATGGAGATCTCAATGCTGTCACACCACCCTTGTACATATCCTGTACCACTCTTACATATACCTCTTCCACTCATGACTTTATCATACAATACCACAACTCCTGTCTAGGCACCCTGCCATATGCTTTCTGTACATCCAGAGAGACCCAGAGCAACTCCTGACCTTCTATGTATTCCACAAGTACCAGACTCAAAGCAAACATCACATTGGTAGTGCCCTCTCCACGCATGACACCATACTGCAGACCAGTACTCCTCACCTCCCTGCGTAACCTAGCTTCCACTACTCTTACCCATACCTTCATGATGTAACTGGTCAATGCTATACCTATGTAGTTATCACAGCTCTGCACATCAACCTACTTCTTAACACCATACCCCAGGACTTTCTCTCCACCTCTCATGCAACCTCACACTTCCCAAGATATCAGTAATCAGTCTGGGTAGCACACCACTGCCATTTCCCCTAAACAACCCCATGCTTCCACAGGTGTGTAATGTGGACCAACAGGCTTGCCAGTATTCAACTTCTTCATAGCTATCCTTACATCCTCCTTGTTAAGCCATCGTACTTCCTGATTCACCATACCCACATTATCCAACTTTCTTTATCTCATTCTCTTCATTCATCAGCCTCTCAAAGTATACTGTCCATGTGCTCAACACACTCTTCGCTTGTGAGTACATATACCTCATAATCCTTTATCACCCTTATCTGCTGCACATCTTTCCTAGCTCAGTACATCTGTCCAGCCATTCCTTTCATCCCTGCTTAGTGTCCAACCTGTCATTGAACTCTTCATATGCCCATCCTCAGCTTTTGCCACCTCTCTCTCTTTGTCATGCACATCATCACCTCATACTCCTGCCTACTTTCCTCATCTCTATGACAATCCCACTCCTTATTCTCCAACCTCTGTCTCCATATACTGTCTAGTACTTCCTCAGTCCACCAACAGGTGTCCTTGTACAGCTTCCTCCATCCTTATGTCACCCCAATCACTCGTCTAGCTATCTCCCTTACCAGCTCTGCTGTACTTAACCAGATATTTGTTAGATTGTCACTGCCACCCAGTGCTTGTCTCAACTCTTTTCTGAACTCCACCTCACAAGCACACTTTTCCAGTTCACACCATTTGATCCTTGGTGCTGCCCCCACACTCTTGCTCATCATGATCACCATCATCTCACATACCAACATTCCCTGCTGCCGAAATACATTTTCCCCTGTCACCACTTTACAGTCTCCAATCTCCTTCAAATGGGCCCTTCTACATTGGATATATTCCACCTGTGTGCATCTTGCTCCAATCTTATATGTCACCCTATGCTCCTCCCTCATGTTATAGTGCATATTAACCACAGCCATGTCCATCCTTTTTGCAAAATCCACAACCATCTCACCGTCTCCACTCCTTTTAACACCATACATACCTATCAATTCCCCATCCCCTCTGTTCCCTTCACCAACATGCCCATTGACATCTGCTACAATGACCAGTCTGTCAACCTTGGGTACAGTCATCACTACGTCATCCAACTGATGTCACATTTCTCTTTCTCATCCATCACCCAACCAACTTGCATAGCATATGCACTAACAACAGTCATCATTACACCATCAGCTAACAACTTCAGAAACATCACTCTATCAGACACTTTTGTCATCCTGCAAAAAACATTCTTAGCATAATGTTATTTCAGCAGAAGCCCTAAACCCTTCCACCTCCAGTCCACACCTTGATATCACAATTGTGACTTTCCTACTATACACCCAGCCATAATCCCCTTCCATGTGATCTCTTGCACACACGCAATATGTCAACCATCCTCTGGCCATCATATCAGTTAGTCTGGTCCCTCTTTCCCACAATACCACCCTCCTAGCCTTTCTCCTCTCTTCCTGCCATATAACTGTTGGACATCCTCCAGGGGATGCCTGTCAGTGCAAAGGCTACTATGCTATTGAATGACTCAAGTATGTTATAGCAATATTGAGACACTGTCACTGATTTTGTCCCATTGCACCCATGTATGTGACTGTGCAGCAGGAGTGTGAATTTAGTGTACCATACTGACATAGAACAGATATGTATGTGAGGTATTAGCTATGCACGGTCAGTATGAGTAGGTGTATGTGTCCACCTCATGAAAACAGACATGTGATGCAAAATGTCAGTTAAAACAGCTGTACATGTTGTACATGTGTGTAATATTAGTTACTGTGCACCCAAAAAAGTGACATTTCTACAGCTACTAGTTGTTGCATTGTCCTGACACAGCCATAGTTAGTACAGTAAGCATGATTATCATTACTAAATTGGAGAGGTGTCCAACTGTGTTATGACTTTGTGGCCATGCCCACTACAAACAACAGATTGAACACATACATGGCTGTATGGGCTCAGCAATAACTTAATTGCCATACCTGCCTCCACCAACGTACAGTAATCCCCTTTGCTGGACAGCAGTATTACACAAACCACAGACTTGGTCCCTATAGTGGCTGTACAGGGCAAAGTAGGGGCAGGATCCAACCTGGCATTGTCAGCCATTGTCTGAACAAGCATATAAGGTCACAGGTGGATTACTGTAAGGCCAGCCATGATTACAAATTGGAGACATCCAACAAGGACAATCACAAGGTCATCTTCCCATATGTCTGCAATCTCGGAGGCAACATACCAATCCAACCTGTAATGGTGGTCAATCAGATCACATACACACACAACATAGCTACAGGCAACCTGATGCAGATAGGGTTAGGGCAACCATCCCCTCCCTGGCTCAGCATCATTATAGGTGGAAATGTACTGCACCCACACCCCTCCCCTCATCACCAGTGAGCAGGTACATATTGCCTACTGAAAGGCAACAAATGTAAGCATCCATGGGACATAATATCATCCCTGTCTGCATCCTACATGAATTCAGGCATGTGCTCCCAGCTGCATAACACACTGTAGTCACACCAAGTTGCAGCACCATCCACACACCATCCACATGGAAGATGGCTAATGTCATCCATTTACACAGACCTGAATGAGGAATGATGAATTATGCAAACAACTTGCCCTCACTGCAGGCAATATGACTCATCAGGACCATGTGTGGAATGCAAGCTGATACTGTGCTGATAGATTACAGGAGTATGGTGTGGTTGTGAGTGGTGGCTACTGGTATGGTTGTGAGTGTTGCCTACTGGTATTCAAGGTACATGTGGAGGTACTGGACATACTGTTGCCAAATATATGGGGTCCTGTGAAGTGCTTCCTTGTTAATGTCTACCAGATGCAATGTCACATCACTGGCGGGAGACCCTTTCACCAGCGAAATGTAACCTGGTAATGGAAGCCATAATACAGCACCACACAGTACTGTTGGGTCAAAGCCAGCAACATCTGTGGTAGAGGACCACCCTGTGGGATGACCCTGTCCACAGGGTAAATTAGGTAGGCCAGCACATACATACATATGAGCAGGTGTGACATCTTGCCACCAAGCTCATACGCCATGCTTGGCAAAGGGCTGCTGCCGTGGCCAGGAACCCCAAAACCACAGATGGAGACCAGCCATGCAGCCCCCACTGACACCAAATGAGGAGCTCCTTGCCAAGCTTGGGCTACCCATCACAGTACAACACCAGGGTACAAAGCCCCACTTGCTGGAGGTGGGTGGCACCCACACAATAGACAAGAGCATGCAGGTAAGGTCCCAGTGGGGATTAGTAGACTACTGTATGAGACATACTTGTATCTGTACAGTATCTACATGCATGTGCCAGGTACAATTGCAGTTGTGGATGGGGATTTCTAATGCACAGAAGTGCAGATCTGTGGTGAAGGACAGAAAACTCTGTAGTATTGGGTGTTGTACTGTAAATGTGCAGACATGCTAAATCCATCCTTTTCCAAGGGCATATGTGAGTCTGCTGACAATACCTCTCTCCCACAACTGCATAGGTCACTCTGGTCTGCATATGGGACATAAGCCTGAAACTGGTGAGTATGGAATTGTTCAGTTGTGCTGTGGCAATACCCCAGGTATGTAGAGGGCATACAAGTCACCATGCACACAACTATGACTAATAGCCATATTGCTTCATGTGCATGTTCACTTGTGGTGAGGTTAATTGTATTGCATCACAGTGGTCACCACAGGGGCCCTATCTGTAGAGAATGTAACATTCCTATAGCATACCTCACAACCTGTCAGGGCAAGACATCTGGGCAGACACCAGCAAAATGTATTGGACAAACTGACTAAGGTAGGGACATGTGTGAAACATTACTGCTATACAGAGGATATAAAAGGTATACACTCACCTGTTAAGATGCCATTTGTTTCTGATATATACTGATGGAGACCATAGTATGTCAGTCCATATCTTTCCCAACCTTTAATGTGACCCATGACATGAATAGTTCACTTATAAAACCAAGCATCTGGACTTGTGTATTACACCTACAAGCCTGGACAAGTGTGAGGGTAGCAGACATTGTATCAGTATGCTGTTTCAGTCAGGTATGATACCTGATGCTGCCATATGTGTCAGTACACTCATTGTGGCCTATTTAGCAACTATATCATATACATGGGCATTGTTAAGACAGACAGAGCACTAATAGGTTCCAAACATCCGTATGTTCCAGACACATCTGTACAGAAGACTGGTATGGCATGTACAATGGTTTCACATGCTGCATGTGAACCACACTATATAAAGTAATGACATCAGGAGGTGGTCACCTCCTATGTATGGTACACACATCAAACTAGTATCAGCCACACAAGATATGATACACACACACACACACCAGTATTGAGATTAGAACCTATATATTTATTTCATACTATAATGTTATACAGTTATCAGACATGCCACAGAGCTTACACAATTTCATCTCATCCAAAGGTACTTGCAATGTAAACGACATCAACAGGACTACTAAATTAGTATGGGTATAGTAGTACACAACTTAAAATGGTATAACCTTCATAGTACATGATTCCCACACAAACAGTTGCCAGTACTGAGATTAGAGCTCCTGCCTATCTAGTTATTTGTATTATGGCATTACGCAGTTAGCAGATGCAGCAAGCAGTTTGCACAATTTTGCCTTGTCCAAAGGTACTTCTAAGGTGAATGACAACAACAGCAGTAGTAAAGTAGAGTGGGGGTAGTGTGTCTTCTAAACTGGAACGAGGGAAAGTGTAAAGGATGGTACACAAGTCAAAAATGCTATAACCCACACAATACATGATTCTCACACACAGACACACACACACACACACACACACACACACACACACACACACACACAGTTGCCAGTATTGAGATTAGAAATCCCTGCCTATCCAGTTATTTGTACTATAGTGTTACACAGTTACTGTGCATGCTACAGTAACTGTGTAACACAGTTACTGTGCATGCTACAGAGCTTACTGGATTTACAGTTGGCCAAAGTTGCTGATAACTGCACAGCTGAGGTAAAGTATTACAGGTGACAGGAAGTATGCCTTCAATTTCTCCCATACATCTTGCTAGCTCTTTCTGTCTTGCAATTCAAATAGCATTATAGCTTTGCACTTCAACAGGTTATTGTATCAATAAGTGTATCACACCTGGGAGCCATCAGTAGTACTCGTTCATCACAGAATTCGCCCCAGTACTTACTACTTATGACCACCCCTCATGGCATGATTGAAGTGCGGTTTTCTGTGCTTTCACCCATTAACCTGGTGCACTTGTCCATTCTGAGGCACTGTTGCAACTGACTCATGTACACAAATAACCCTCTCCTCTAAACTTCAAACATTCAGACCAGTGAGAGTTACCCCTATATCACCAAATGTGGAAATATGCACTCTCCAGCAAAGACTGGACTAGCTGGTCAAGAGGATGAGATCAACACCTACACCACACAACTTAGAACACATAGCTCACCACAGCACCCACTATGGCAGCTCTGACATACACTGAAAAGCCACACACCCACCTTCACAAAGGCACTCAATAGACATTTATACAAACAGCACAGACCAGCAAGACAGACACCCACTCAGACACCACAACATAGCACATGTCAAAGGACACATATGTCACCTACACAGTGTGTCCTTCAACCTAAGCTCTTAAGGCTGACCACCTTGCACAATACAGTGATCATGGGTGACTCAGTACTGTGACAAATAGTTGTCCCACTCACTATGTTGATTATGGAGGAGGTAACAGCCTACTGTGTATCATGTGCCAGCATGCAACACATAACACACCCAGTCAGGCCACTCCACAACAGCTACAAGTATCACTCTGTCATCATCCATGTGGGTGTGAATGACCTGAGACACACCTCCCTGGGCTACATGACAAGAGACATGGTTGAACACTCGGATTGTGTAGTCCAGGCAGGTGTGACAGTAGCCCTGAGCAGTATACTGCCATCACCCAGACTGAGGCTGCAGTACTTTCAACAGATAACTGACTGCAACATTGGCTTACGTGTTGTGTGTCAATCTCAGGGGATCCAGCATCACTCTGCTTGGGATAACATGATTGACAGACCTCAATGCCTTGCCAGAGATGTCCTAAATCTGTCAGCCCTGGGTTTCCAGGTACAGAGTAAGTGTCTTGCCACCCCTATAGTGCCTTATTAGGCAGTGTTCCAAAACAAATTACCACCGTAACAGCTAGACATGTATGCAATCTGAGCATCATGCTGCTCAGTAGTAGACATCTAACTGTCAAGATGCAGTCACTCAAAGCACTCCTCAGAGTATTGGACATTAACATTTGTGCTCTAACGGAGAGGTGGTTCACAGCAGCAGACAGCAGCCCTGCACTAACAGGCAATGAAGCATTCCACAGCTGTCAGAACATGGACCACACCTCCACAGGTGGTATCTCCATATCCATAATGGATATGCACACCTCCAGACTAGTATCCCAGCATAATGCATTGGAGGTACTTCTGGTAAAATTGACTTTGGAGAATAGTGCAATCCACACCATAGTCTGCTGTCAGTCCTCAGCTATGTCCCTAGACTGCCAATGTACATTCCTCAACACCCTGGCATCTATGATGGTCAAACCCAAGACTAACATAGTAGGATACTTCAACTACCCCTCCATCACCTGGGGAAAGTAGTCAAGCACCAGTACACTGGCTCAACACTTCATGGAATTCATCAGTTCCAATGCACTGGACTGGCTCATACTGCCCCCCAGTAGAGGATGCAACAACCTTGACCTGTGTTTATTATTTATATATGGGACTGTTGCTTGACCACAGTTGTCAAGCCCTACCTGGTCAGATCCAAATATGACGTAATCAACATGGAGCTCAACATCTCACCCACACCCCCCACAAAGGTAACCACCTTGCATAACATCTCCAATGCTGACATTACAGTCATAAAAATAGGGGTGGATGACTTCACTGCACCCATGCCAATGGACAATAGCTGCATGACTGTCGCATCATGCACATATGCACTGCACAAACATGTACATGGATGCATAGTACTAGCCATAGCCAATAGAACACAGACACTGTCCACCAAACACTATCCATTGTGATGGTCCCCTGCCATTACTAATGTGTACAACAGAAGGAGGACACTGTTCCAGAAAATGGTGGTGTCCCAAGACTGGTGAACCCCCTTATTAGCCTCAAACACAACTTGGGATCCCTCATGGAATCACCTACACAGGCAGCTATGAAGGCAGATTTGCAGCAGACACTGAAAACAATCACAAAAGCCTTTGATAGTTGTATCAACAACATCCACAGCAATAACCACAAGTGCTGTGAGTTACTGCACAATGCTGATTCCTATCCTGACACAACAGATATTGGCCACAGTCTTGCCAGCACATTCAGTGCCAGCCTTACCCCTCTCTCCTCCCCAAGGGGATGATCACAATGGCAGATGAATGCCAGGCATCCAGCATTACTGCAGGCCAGGTTAGACCTGCATTGTCCACAGGCAAGGATACAGCTTCCATGGGTCCCCAACATATCCATGGCTGTGTTTTACATGACATACAAAGAGACCTGGCACCACATCTGTACCTCACCTCAGGTTTTGTCCTTCCAAAATGGCACACTGCCAAGGTCATCCCTCTTTGTGAAGGGGTAGCATCTACAGACCCTGGGGATTATTGGGCCCTTAGCCTGACAAGTCTACTATGCATGCGTATGGGCACATCATCAGGGACCTGATTGACCAAGATATGGGTGATCTCCTAACTCTGGACCCCACACAGTTTGGCTTTGTGAATGGAAGATCATGCCTGCTCAACCTGGTTGACGTCTTTCAGTGAGCCACAAGGGCTGTGTATGACAGTAAGGCACTGCGTACAGCCTACCCCAATCTGGCCAAGGCTTCTGATACCATTCCTCCGTCAGGGATTATTGGTAAGCACAACAAACTAGGCATCAACCCCTATATCAGTGGGTGGTTTGCAAATTGGTTCACGGAACACACAGTGTCACAGAGGCAAACTCCAAGTCAGACTGGCAACCAGTCACAAGTGGAGTCCCACAGGGATCAGTACTGGATAGTGTCCTATTCAGCATCTACTTCTCAGGAGTTCAGCCCAACACAGAGGAACTCTGGCTGACCAAGATCACAGAGGACTGCAAGCTGGGAGCTTTCATGAACTCCACAAGTGATGCAGACATCCTACAGAAAGGCCTCAGTGAGACCAATAGGTGGTGTGGAAACTATGGCCAGAAGCTTAACACCACAAAATGCATCTTCATCCCCTTTGGTAAAACACTCAGTTCCCAGTAAGTTCCACATCAATGGGAGCCCAATGAACACTGTAGTCATTATAAGAGATCTGGGGACACAGGCTGACAGCAACTTCTCCTTCAAGCACCACATTGCCACTGTGATCAGAAAGTCCTTCTGTATGGCACATTGTATTACCAAGGGTTTTGCATCCAGGAAGAGAAAGGTAATGATCTCTGTCTACTATTCTCTCATAAGACCACTCCCCAAGTATTATGACCCATTTGGAATGTTCCTCACTAGACACCTGCTACAGCTGGAGAAGCCACAGAAGCACCTCACAAAGGGGTTTCTACGCATTAAACACACATCCTACACAGACAGATTCAGAGGACCCAATATTTTCTCTGTGTTATATCACCTAATTTGCAGCTATCTGTGCTTGACTAACAAAGCCATGTCTGACCCAGCTGGTTTAGAAATGCTACATATAAATCTATCCATGCCACACACTATAGAGACCTCTACCTCAGTACCACAATCACCACAACAGGTCCCTCACCAAGAAACTGGACATGCCCTGAAATACACTTCCCATACATGTTATGCAGAGCACCTTGCTGACCCTGTTCCAGAGAAATCTTGATGACTGGATGGGTAATAGACAGTTCAACCCAAGGATCGCTGCAGTGGCTATACTTGATATAGGCACTGGGATGTAACATCAGGTGGCACGATGGCAGAGCCCTTGTATGAGCTAGGCTTGTTAAGGCTCCTGGGCCATTACCTACTACACACGTGTGAACCTATAAAGGAAATGACATCAGCAGGATTGATATAGTAGTGCAGTGGGTGTTAAACTTATCAGAGTACTGTATCCTACAAACAGACACACACTTGCTGGATGTGAGAGTAGAACCCCTACCTAACTAGTGGTTTGTATTATAGTGTTACACAGTTACTGCATGCACTACAGAGCTTACTGGGCTAAGAGTTGGCCAAAGGTGCTGATATGGGGAATAACATCAGCAGGACTGATAAAGTAGGGCAGTGGGTGGGAAATATATCAAAATATGTCTACTTACACACATATATTTGCCAAATACAAAAGTAGACCCCTGCCAAACTAGTCATTTGTACTATAGTGTTAAGCATTTATCACATGCACTGCTGAGCTTATAAAGTTGAGAGTTGGCCAAGGTTGCTGATAAGGGACTGATGTCATATAGACTGATAAGGTGGGGCACTGTGAAGTGGCATGGGTGGGAATGGCATAAAACTGTTTCACCTATAAACAAACAAAATTATAACTCCCTCAGTCTTGCACACACACACATCTTTCCATTTGCCAGGACTGAGATTAGAACTCCAACCTAACTAATTATTTATAATATCATCTTATGCATTTATTGCACGTGCCACAGAGCTTATGGGGCTGAAGCCTGCCGGAAGGCACTTTTAAGATGACTGATATCTGCAGGACTGCTAAAGTAGGGAAAGGGGAAATGTAATGGGTTGGAATGGACCCAAAACCTTTTAGTTGTAACCACACACACACACACACACACACACACACACACACACACACACACACACACTTTGACATTTGCCAGGACTGAGATTAGAACTCCTATCTAACTAGTTATTTGTACTATCATGTTATACAGTTACCGCACATGCCACAGAGCTTATGAGGTTGGGCTTAACAAAAGTGACTTCTATGGTGACATACACCTTCACGACTGCTAAGGTGGGGCAACAGAAAGTACACTGGATGGAGAAGGCCTGTTCACTGTTCATTCCTAGATCTGGGGAAGGCCTGTTCATTCCTAGATCTTACTGACATTTCTTTAAGTGTATGAGCATGCCCAGTGTATCCTCTATAGTACATGTGGGACTCCATTCAAGGGATTGTTGTACTGTAGTCCAGTTTGTTTTGTGCTACAGCCATACCTCTCAACCTGTTGGTGCAGGATATCTGGAGATAGCCTATCTAATTGCGGGGACAATGGGCCATACAATGATTGTGACAATTTCTCTCAGTGATGCATAGGTTGCTAGGGTTACAGGGCTTGTTTTAGCAGACATCTGTCATATATGCTATTTGACACTGTTGAGTATTTTTTCAGTACCTAATGACATACCTCCTCAGATCATCACAGTAATTTACCAGAGGAATATAGGATGGATGATGCACACACAAGTTTTATGGGCCAAATGCTACTCATTCTTGCACAATCCCACCTGTTGAGGGGTGTGCCTGCAAGCAATTGATTGTTGATGCTGTGGAAATGGTCCAGCACCTTGGGGATATATTACAATGGTGGAATCTCTGTGCATTTCTCTTCTGGCCTGGTCTGATTTCCAGTCCACAGTTGGGTACTATAAGTCAGACAGGATCAGGGTGTCAGGCAGACTCCAGATAGATTTGTATGGGATAAGATATGTGGGGGGTGGTGTCCTGGGAAGATATGTTTGCCTATAGCTACCAGTACTTTGCACTGGGCTCACCTCAATGGTTGACTGCACTTGGAGGGTCTTGTGTGTATCAGACTGTTTGACCAGCCTGGAGGTGTGTGTTTATCACACATATATGTATGGCCCACCTCATTTTACTTGGATGACCACATGTTGCAGTCAGGATGTTGCACAGGATGAGTGATCAGGGAGAGGTGTGTTACTCCCCATGGCTGTGGCCCAGGGTTCTGTGGGTGCAGATATGTCACCATCTTCCAGGGTTAGGCCTGCCTGCAGTGAGTGCATTTCCATGTTTAAACTCCTACCCCTGCCTGTCGACTGTACAGAGTATCACAGAATGTCCACGAGTCATACTCATATAGTTTGTTGGTTACCCAAACAAGTGTGGTTTTCCATCAAAAGTGTTTTGCGTGTCACTCAGAATTGAAGTCAGATATTACTGACAGCTGACATTGCAGATTCAGACTTTGTACCCATCAGACATTCCATGCTACTACAAATCATTCCATCAACTTTATAACATTATTAGAGCAGTATTTCATAGGTGCCCTTCTCTTTGGACCTTCATCACCCCATTATTCATGGCTTTGTCCCGATTTCTGGCCCCCTGAGGCTGGCAGGTTTGCTCCTAGCAGTTGTCAGCATTGCCTTTCTTTGCATTGTGTGGACTGTGTTATGTTGGTGTTATGCACCCCATGACACTCCCTAAAGGGCACTGTGGGTGAGGCATAGGCATTTTCCAGAGGCCTGTAGACCAGGTGTGACAGATGCAGGCCATCTGTGGCAGGGCAGTGCATTCTGATGATCATATGTTCCCAGGCTGCAGGCAGGAGACAATCCCTGGGATGGCACCAGTAAGCTGACTGTGGGTGTTACTGACACTTGGTTTCTGTTACTATTGTGCCATCACTCTGGGTGACAGCTGGATGCTGCTTAAGTCTAGGAACATGTTACTGCATTTCTATTGGACTATGGGGGGGTGACATGACTGTACACGATACACATCTTCACAGACTGTGCTGATATTTGCTTAACATTTTGGTCCCGTGTAGCATAGTGGTTAGCCCTGTCTTTTAGACTACAGGCATAACAGTATCAACCACAGGTCAGATTGTTCTGGCATAAACATTTGTAGTTTCAGACTTCTTACCTTTCAGAGCCATACTGCCATTGCCAGACCTGCTGTGATATCACTGTGTAAAAGTCTGTGGGTGGAGATTTCATGGATGTCGCACTTTGGGGCCTTTGCCAGGAATTTCTGTATGGTTGTCTACAGCTGATCTGCTGTGTGGGGTTGGTGGTGGCTATGGGATCTCCACTTTGACATCCATGCATGTGTTGTATGTCCCCCCCCCCCCAGTTATTTGGCTCACCACATATACTGCAGTGATATTTGTCTACTAGGGTGGTACTGCATGGTGTGGGTAGGTCAGTACTGGGGATACACATTCGGCTGTCCCACACAGCTGTCAGTTGTCTGCTGCTATCCCAGTTAGCCAACCCATTCCCCTTACATGCTTGATCAATATCATAGACATGTGATCAGAAAATTCCACTCCATGTGTTTAATTTGTTACAGAGGCTGGCCTGCAGCTGTTGTGAGGGTGGTGCTTGAGGCTGAC
Organism: Protopterus annectens; assembly: GCF_019279795.1. Classification (NCBI taxonomy): domain Eukaryota; kingdom Metazoa; phylum Chordata; order Ceratodontiformes; family Protopteridae; genus Protopterus; species Protopterus annectens. The sequence continues at coordinate 718,951,944 of NC_056730.1, read as the reverse complement.
TATGTCAGATGCACACAATACACTGCCTATACATGGTCAGGTATAGGTGGTGTGATGTTTGGCATCCATTTTACTGTGTGTGCGAGTCAGACAGAGAGAAAAATCAGTCCCTGGGTCCCTACAGTGTCACTGTATGTGCTATGTGTTGCCTCTTTGCCAAGGCCAGGGCATACTGGGAATGCCTTCGTCTGCCTACAGGGGCAGGCTTAGGATGTTCATCCTCCGAGTCTCTCTGTGCCTGTGGAGACTTTAGCAATGGTGGGGGGGCTGTGTGGCCCTTCCCCATTTTGCTCCTGCTACAGCTGTTTCCACAGGATCACATTGTGTAGCATGGTACATACTATGACCATGTGTGCACATGTGGCTGGAAGGTACTGCAAGGCTCCACTGGATATGTCAAGGCAGTGGAACCGTGACTTGAGCATCCCAAACACATGCTCTATAATGATCCTGGTTTGTGCGTGTACCTCATTATGGCATTCTTATGTGGGTGTGTGTGCATTTCTGATGGGTGTCACCATCCACAGCTCCAGTGCATAACAAGAATCCCCCACTATATGGCCATACGGGATGTCCCCCCTGGCAAACCACTGATACAGCTGTGAGGAATGCCAGATGTGGGATTTGTGATAGCTTCCAGGGCAACCAGCACACACATTCATGATAATGCCCTAAGCATTGCACATGACCTGGCAGTTGATGGAGTGGAACCCTTTGCGGTTTATGTAGACCCTACCCCGGTCATCAGGTGGTGCTTTGATGTGGATGTGTGAGCAGTCTATGGTGTCCAGTACCTCCAGGTAGTTTGCTACATGGTGGAAGAGACACATATTGAGGGTTCTCTCCTCACAGGTGGTGGGGAATTTAATGTGTTCCTCGGCATGTGGTTGCATGGCATCCAGGAACTGGTGGAGTATCCTAGACACAGATGCCTCTGAGACCCCCATGATATCTCCTGTTGGTCTTTGGAAAGTACCTGTAGCTAGTATTCTTAGAGCTACACATACCTTGGTATCCACTGGGATGGGTTCCCCTCTGTTTGTTCTGGATGTGAGGCAAGGTCAGCACAGCTTCACAATTTGCTGCAGTATGCCCCTGTCCACCCAGTAGTGCTCTACTGTCTCCAGATTTTGTAGACCCTGGTACGTTACCCTGGGCCTGAACACTCTTCTCTTCCTCCTCATAAGTCTGGGCAGTTGTCAGCATTGTCCTCTTCACCACCCTCAGCCACTTGCACATACTGATGTATGCGGGCGACAGCAGCCCCTAACATTTTTTTAGTTTTGTCAGGTAAAATTTCCCCATCTGTGTACACCGGTGGTGTAGAGTTTGTGGGAAAAAAACAGACTGAAAGGTGTTTGCATAGTTTATAGTGGTGTGCTGCAGATGCTGCCTGTGTGATTGGCTGAGTATGATACATTTCACCTGCTAGCTCTATTACTTGTATTTGAGTGCCTCTTTTCTACTATTTCCCTTTTTTTCTTGTTCCACTTGCCATTTTCTGTATTTTTTATTTTTGTGGTTTAACTCCCGGTGTGCGGTGTGCAAACTCATTTAGGTGAGGTAAACAATGGTATACAGCCTCGGACACACCCCCTTGCTTACATATACACAGTGCTGCCATTTCCTGTAGGCTTTTTTTTGTTTGTTTAAGTCCCAGTGCACACCGTGCAAACCCGTTCAGCTAAGTTAAACATATTTTAGCAGAAATGTCACTCCCTGGATGTGAACATGCTCTTCATTTCATGGTGTAATACATTACAGCCTCAGACACACCCCCTTGCTTAGCTGTGCTTAGCTAAGCACAAACCCGGGTAATGGAGCTCCAATGTACTTACAGCAAGCATGACACATCCCCTTTTCATGTTAGTTGTTCCTCCTGCCTACACAATCCTGTTCTAGCACCTACATGGTTAGGTGCAGGTTTTGGACTTTGAATATTTTGTGATTCAGTAAATTTCCCCTCATTTGCATACCCCACTGCCTTCGCCCATAGATACTGCACTGAGAAGGAGCCTTTCCCCTTGACAACCACTGTCCCCCGGTATTGTTTTGATTCTGCATTCCATAGACTATAATGGCAATGCAGATTTTCTTTAAACTTAGGTTTTCACATTTTTTTTTATTTGTGGCACGATCATGTTTACGCGCTGTGCTATACTTAAACAACTGAGATCGGCCACAAAAATTTTTTTTTTTTATTAAAATTAAACATTTATTCACGCCACTGGCCACATATTTGGCCATTGGCATGCCTACAGATGTGTATACATGCTTTTATTTGTGCTGTCACGTCTCTGTTTTCTTTTTTGCAGAAATGTGTTCAGTTAGTAACTGAACACATTTCTGCACTGACACTGTTCCTGCACGGAGACCTGGCAGCTTCCTGAATTGCTAATTCACCTCATTTGCATGGTTTTCACCAGCAAATGAGGTGATTAGCATGCCGCATGGTCTTCCATGCAATAACAGTGTAGACAGGCTCATGCACATCGGATCAGCTGTTTGCTGAATTGCTCGGTGGCCAAACTCCACTCAGGAGCTGCTATACTGTTCCTGCATGGAGTTTTAGCTTTCCTGAATCCCCGAGTATATTTTCGCAATCAAATTATAACTCAAATTGTCATAAGACATTCTTTTAAGTAAATCTGTACCCTTCCACCTTTTTGTACATTTCTGGTATTGTAAAATAATATATACCTTGGTATTTCCCAGGGGAGTAAGAAATGAGTTAATCCATGTTTCAGTAATAATACCAAAGCCCACATTTTCTTAATTTTATTAATAGGGTCAGCTAACCCATTTTATTATTTAAACGTCTAGCATCTGTAACCAATATAGCCAAATCTAGATACTCTTTAGAGGGGGTATCATCCCTAGTCAAATTATCATTTCTATCTCTAAAAAAACTTTAATTACCTTTTCCATCTTGAGTCACATCATTCTTATTTCGTCCATGACTAAGATGGAACCTTTGTCTAGAAAAATAATTACTCTTTAGTGTTTGCATCTGTGAATGTCAAAAGTATCAAATCATGAAAAAAAAGATAACGGGCTTAAAGTCCCTGAGCAACCAAGACAGGCAGGAAGCTCTATGATTTTATTCAGTGTTGTATATTTTTCGAGTGAAAGATCTGTCTCACTTACCATGCCTTTAGAGCCACAGTTGTCCTGGATCTCCTGGGTCTTCAAAAGTTCAAGATCTCCACCAGTGCTAGAATGAAGGACCTAAAGCTTCACCAACAGATAAATAAAACAATGTAGAGTGGTATGTTTATAACCCAACACCTCCTAAACAACTGGAATAAATGTTCCCTGCATGTTAAGTAATGTGAATCACTATTAACCTTTAAGCATAAACTAGATGACTAGATGTGAATCCACAAATGTACTCCAAAATTGATCGGTATACTACTACTGAAGAAAGGAGGAGCAATCTGAGGGAGATTACTGGCAAGGTACAAATGGTCATAAGATTCTATGGCCCTGGAATATCTATGAAGCTATGAATCATATGACATTGATGTCATACTGTCAGAAGGATAAATTAGGAAAGTTCAGCCCTTCTCTCATGCATTTAAGTACTGAAGCAAACAAACAAAACAAATAAACCATAGCCAATATAGCTTCTTAATAAACTTCATGTAGGAGTCTGTCTAGGCAAAGATTTTACAATAATTAAATTTTTTATTCCTCACAAAGTTCAGTGTATGTGATGGGAAAGTTAAAGTCTGCTGCTGTTGTTGCCTCATGTTTAACACTGGGTACTCCCAACAGAATGCCACAATGAGTGTGTTGCCTGTGAGTTGACTATGTAGGAAGTTTAGTAAAATAAGTAAAAAGGCCTGCAGTATCCCACAAACTAAATAAATGCACCTGTTTTCTACTGTATTTAATATCTGACTAATAGTTGATTAACATTACAGAGTTGGAGTTGGATGACTGGGACTGGAAATTGAATTACATTTTCAGCTACTGTGGAGCAACTGGGTTTAACATGATAGCAGATCCATGCATGTGCTGCTAAGGAATAGATAAAGCTATTCAGTACAAGAACAAACAACAACCATTTATTGACTGTAATTGTCGTTTTGACAAAGTCCTGACAGTCTACAAATTTAGACCGTCTTTTTGCACTGTGCAATATGATTCTTTGCTATCTTTTTTCTAAAAACTAGCCTTTCAGGGCATCATAAATGTAGGCAGCGGCTAAGACTCCATGAGAAAAGCTGGTTGCTCTCTTTCCAACTGCTGATTTAATCAGTGCTTGAAATATCATATGGTATACCAATGTCTTGAAAATTCTTTAAATTGAAGAGCATTTTCTACCTTCAATAAATATTTCCAGTAGTGATTGAAAGTGCCTTAATAAGAAATCAGGCTCCACTTTTACCATGTTTCTCATTCACTCCATTCTAGTATGAACTTTATGCACTAAAGAGTAGTGACTGCATTTGTAGATCAGTACATGACGAGAAGGTATTTTTATCTGTAAGTATTGCATACGTTAACGTTTTAATAATGTGTTTAATGATATCTGTGGACCTTCATCAGGCTGGAGATGAGGAGTCTGTGGAAGACTTTACAATGCTGAAGTCATCCACTAGCACTAGTTTTTGTTGCATAATACCTAATTGTTCCTTAGTGATTTTGCCAATTTCAAATTAGTTGCTTACAGAATTTAAATGTTATATGGTAATAACTGGCCTGCTATATCAGTACAGCTCTTTACCATGTCTCTATGACCTTAAGATTCATGTCAAATACCTAGCAAGTAGACGTATGCAGCCTTACTTTGATTCAGAAGTCATCATGTGTCTCTTACCCAAGGTGTGCTTGCATGGAATAATAACTATGTTGTCCTAAAGTAGCTAACGTCCTCATATAAAAGTTTAAATCTTCTCAAGTGATATACTTTTATGGCCTCATCACTCTTATAGGTCTGCCTTCTGTCATGAACATTAAAGCCCATGACAATTCTCTGTCATTTCTGATTTTGCAAACCCTCTTGTCAACTTTTACTGGAATTTCTTGAAAAGGCTCTTCAAGAGCTTTTTGCCTTGTTTCACACATTTAGTTAATTGGCAACATTTTAGCTATTGTCATTCATACTCTATAGACCATGTGAATTTCCACATTCATTTGCTGTTATATGTTTAATCTCATGATTACAGTAACCCTGTATTATATTCAAAAAGAAAACACAAGGTACAAAAATGCATTCCTTAAACACACTTTATTGTCTGATGGTATACTCGTGCAGTCTCACTTTATATAAGGCACTTGTGCTCTCCTTTAGGGAAACTTAGCATTGCTATAATACTGACTTAGGAGTTTTGATATACCACAATACCCCCACCCATGTTTTAGTCAAAGTAGCATCAAAAGCCTTTTAGAGACTAAAATGGCAATTTTAAGTCTGTGCATTCCGGTAGATAAAAAGGAGTCCCTTTTGAAAGCTTAAGCCCCAAGTCCTGAGATACTAAAAAAATAAGACCAAAAATATAGGAGAAGAGCAAATATTGAACATTGCACTTCTTCTTTAAACTTATTTTTTGCAGGAAGGCACCCCCAATACTACCACATCACCTGAACTTATATATACCAACTTTGAGATCACCATACCTCAGAGAAAAGGGAATATTTTGAGAAATGGCAATTTGGGTTTAGGATATGCAAGTCCAGAATTTTAGCTATTCAGTCTCTGCATCTCATGACTCTGCAAAGTCAGTGCCAAGATTTAGATGGTTACCAGAATGCCTGTTATCAAGCTCATCATCTTCTTTTTAAAGCCACAAAAACAATGTGATAAAGTTTCTGTTTTAACAATACCTGAATGACCAGCCTGCAACGTTTTTTCCAGTACTTTTTTTTCTCAGTTTCCTTTAGTAATGACTCTGATGTCTCAATACAATTATTAAAATATTATACTAAGAAGACCATCTATCAAAAGTTAAATGGTATGGTAGATTTCTAAAATTTGTAAATGTTTTAACTCTGCCATTGATTCAAGTGTCTCTGTTCCTTCAGACTTGCTAAATGGAAATATTGTTCTCTGATAAGTAGCCATCTGATGCACTGTACTGTAACTTCTTACCATTGCAGTTCATCTTATAGGTGTTTAGATTCACCTCTGTAGGATGTTATGTGCTGCCAGTGAATCCTCTACTTCTGATTTGGTTAGTGTGCCTGCAATAAGCAATACATTTCTGTCCCTTTGATGTAAAGGGGAACGGAACCTGTCTGTTCAGTTATAACTCCTGGGACTCGCTACAAAAATCCCATTATTTATCTCAAAGGCATGCTGAATCTAACTTATTAAATTACAGTATATGTTCTTTGCAGGTTTATCAATACTAAAACTAAAGTCTGTATGTCCTAAGAACCCATAGGCAGTGAATAATCTTCTAAATTAACTTATGGTAGCATATGATATCATCTCAGACATGCAAAACGCTTTAAAACAGTTAAAACAGTTAGGCATGCAAAGATCATGAAAGTTCTCTCAAATTCAAAATGCAGTCCTTATCAACGTCCATCTCGAAATGCCCACGAGCATAATACTGCTCGTTTTTGGATCAGTGTTTCCATGTGGTGTGTGGTGCAGTGTACAGTCTTTACACATGATCTCATTTTCATCATCTTGTTGCTACAGCCACAAATAATAATGGTCTAAAGTTTCCATTTTAACTCGAAAATGTAAATCTTCTTTAATGATATACATTTAAAATCTCATTAACTCACTGAGACCGATCTTCCATCATTAAGGTTAATATTCTTGACAGTTCTCTATCATCTCTGTTCGTGCAATCAATCACATCATCTACTTCAATTTCTTGGAAAAAATCTTTGTTATGTGCAGTTACACATTCTATCATTACTTCAGGTACACCACTGGTAATTTCTGCCAGTGATATTCTAAAAGGATATCACGTGTATTGATATGTCCTTGTGCTGTTTTATATTTAATCTGATAATTGTGTCCTGCAGAGCAGTAACTAGGATAGAGAAAAGATGGTTACTGTCCTGGGTGCAAGCTATTGGGGCAGGCAGTACAGGCATTCATTTATGAAGCCATGAGGATAGTACAGCTTCATAAATGAATGCTAATATTGCATTTACAGTTATAGTTAGAGCTCAGCTGTGTAAGTAACTTTAACAAGGTGACACCTGATAAACTTGTAGCAAACATGCTGCATTTTTTTTGGGGGGGGGTCTTCAACTTTGGCAGTGATGTCCTGATATGATTCTCACCTGTCTCTGGATACATGCAGCCCCCATGTCAACATTCACATATCTTCACTTACCAAACATTTTAACAATAGTTTATGGTCCGCAATCAGCATAAACCTTTTACACAGTGGTACTGGTGGAATATTTTTTATGCCAAAGCTGAAAGCTAGAGCTTTTACTATTTTTTTATAATATTTTATTGAAATTGGGATATGCAGGAGCAAGCACATTGACAAAATAAAACAAATAACAACTGTATCAATATCAAATGCATTTAATAAGTTTTTACTTTTACTAGTTGTGGTAGTTTTAATGATCAAAACTTTGAATGTAATATTCATTTTGGGGATTGATGTCAAATAATATCTTCTCAGTTAATTAATGGAGCATTGAATAGTATTAATGAAACAGCATCTATGTGACTGGTTACCAGCCCAGACATTTTGATACATATTGTGAAGGCTGCCAGCCCAGTCAGCTAGAATTTTGTAAATAATTCTATGTCATGTGTGAATAGTAAAACAAAAGTTATGTCTTACCATAACTTTCCATCTGTGTTATAGATCTTCATTCATTCCTTACTGATAGGACTTCAGTTTCATCCTCGGAACTGACCCGGCCAATACACAAGCTCGCGCCAGCCAAACACTCTCAAGCTAAGTATCATTTCCGTGTCACTGTTAGACAGAGGCACAGTATACTAACCTCGAAAAAGGGCATAGCAAAATTAATTTAAAATGGGTGGCAAAAGCCAAACACACTCTGGTTAGGCTTATAAAAGCCCTAGGACAGATAGCCTAGTATGAACCTATGAACCTATGAACCTAAGTCCTACCCATAGTGCCCCTCTTCTTTTCTTCAGATTGAGTTTGCCCACCCAGTATAAGACAGTGAAAATAATAGAGAGTTGAGACAATGGAGGCCCTATCTGAACAAATTCCTTATCAGGCAGACAGGCCTGCTGAATGATCCACCAGAAGTCATTAGGCAGGGGGAAGGAGGACAGGACATAAGGAATGAATAAAGAGCTACAATACAGATGGAATGTTATGGTAAGACATAACTTCTTTATCTGATGTGGTAAATCTTCATTCATTCCTTACTGATAGGACCGAATCCCTAACTACGTGCGACCTGGGTGGCCCTATAGAAGGATATTCTTGAGCACCATTGAGCCAAAGGATGCTTTTCCCCCCTGGAGGCCATATCCAATTTGTAATGTGTGATAAAGGTATGAGGGGATGCCCAAGTGGCCGCTGCACTGATGTCATTAGTAGAAGTCCTGGAATGAAATGCTACCGAAGTGGACACTGACCTGGTGGAATGAGCTTTGACTGCAGCAGGCAAGGTTAATTGATTTAGATGGTAGATAAAGGTAATGCAATCTCATAGCCATTTTGACAAGGTAACTTTAGAAACAGCTTTGCCCAGTCTAGGGCCTGAAAAGGCAATGAAGAGCTGGTCCAACTTTCTGTGGATTTAGTTCTGTCTAAATAAAACCATAGCTGTCTATGCACATCTAGCATGTGCAACTGGTTTTCACCTCTGCTAGAAAAATTCAGAAAGTAGACTGGTAAATCAATGGTCTGATTTAAGCTCGAATTTGAGATAACCTTGGGTAAAAAGGAAGGGTTAGTTTGAAGCGATATTCTTTCCTTGTGAAAAATCAAATAAGGATGGGTAACGCTCAAAGCCTGCAACTCTGATACTCTCCTAGCTGAAGTGATGGCTAGCAAGAATAGAGTTTTCCAGGATAAGAACTTCATGTCGCATGTATCAGAAGATTTGAAGGGAGGACAGGTTAAACTTTGTAGGACCAAGGTCAAGTCCCATGGTTCAGTTGGTGTTCTAAAAGGTGGTCTGAGGTGTATGACTCCTTTCATAAAAGTCTTGCAAAGGCGGTGGGACATAAGAGAAGAGTCATAAGAACCATTATGAAAATTAGCAATGGCTGCTAGGTGTACCGTAATAGTTGAGGCTGAGGCTCCTGCATGAAGAATGGTTGACAGGTATTCAACTGGTTGACAGGTATGAACTGACATTGTAAAGGGGTCTAGTCCTTGTTGTTTAGCCCAAATAACAAATCTGGTCCACTTGCTGTGGTAGAGTTTTCTGGTGGAGGGTTTATGGGAAGCCAGAAGGATTTTTTGGACAGGCTGAAGATAAGTTTATTTGCCTGGCAATCAGAGGAAGTGGAGAAACCAAGCCATCAGTTTGAGGCTGTGAAGCTTGGGGTGAACCAGCCCCCATGGGTGAGGTAAGACTCCTGGGGTTGGGTCCAGGATACATAGGTGGTGAATTAGGTGAGGCCATAGGAAGGGGAACCAAACTTCTCGGGGCTAATAGGGGGCAATGAGAATAACTTTGCTTCTCAGCTGTTGCACTTTCTTCAGGAACTGTGGGATGAGCCAGAATAGGGGGAAAGGCATAAAGGAGGCCCTGGGGGGCAATCGTGAGTCAGAGCATCTTTCATTGACTCCCCCTAAGGGGGGATCAGGACAAAGTAGCTGCTGCATTTGTGGTTCATGGGAGAGGCAAAGAGATGGCAGCAAGGCCGGCCCTAATGACAAAAAATTTGAGTTGCTAATAGTGGATTGAGAGACCACTCATGAGCCATTAGAATGTTCCTGCTCAGTTTGTCTGCAATCAGACTGGAGTTCCTGGAAATGTGTGTTGCTAGCAGAAAGTGGTTGGAAGCTATTGCCCATTGGCACACTCTCAGGGCTTCCCGACATAAGGTGTAGGATCTGGTTCCCTCTTGGTTATTGATGTACCAGATTACTGACATATTGTCTGACTGGATAGTAATTGTTCACAACAGAAGGGTTGTCTGGAATGCTTGCAACACTAAGAGCACTGCCCTCAGTTCTAGGACACTGATATGCAGATTGACCTCTAAGGGGGAACCAAGTGCCTTGGATGATCTTTCCTTGAAAATGCCCCCCCCCCCACCTCATCAGGGAATTGTCTGTGGTCACTGTGGCCTTAGGTTGGGTGGGTAAAAAGGGTAGACACCACAAATCTTCTTCTGGCTTCATCCACCAAAGTAGAACCTGTTTGCAATGGTCTGTAATGCAGATCAGGTAAGACATTGGTTATGCTATGAGAGACCATTGAGATGATAGTAGCCATTGGAATATCCTCATATGGAACCTTGTCAGTGGAACCAGTGGGATTATCACTGCTATAGGCATATATATATATATATATATATATATATATATATATATATAAACTGTATAAAGTTTTTTTTTAAAAAAGACAAAGAAGAAGGGAATACCAACGATGGTATGAAGAGCTACCACAGGGGTAAGGGAGGGCCATACCAACAAGGTACAAAATTTACCACAGAAGGGTAGGAAAAGGGGTCATAGGTGTAATATATTAGAAGAAAACTATCTTAAAATAAAAAAACAAGGACTCTAAAGGCTATAAAGAGAAAAATATCCAAAGTATTCAAAAATATATATCACTTAGGTGAGACAGCTGGCTTGGCACATCTTGAAAAGTAAGCAGCAAATGAGATCTGAAGAAATGAAGAAAAGAGGCACTATGGGTAGGACTTAGCTCGAGAGGTTTTGGCTGGTGGGAGCTTGTGTATTGGCCAGTTCTGTTCTCAGAATGGAACCGAAGTTCTAGCAGTAAGGAATGAATGAATATTTACATCAGATTATGATTTGTATGCTTGCCTTAGAAATGTAAAAAAAAACTATATGTTCTGTACTGAGCTTCAAGATTGTAACCACAGTGCACCCTGCTGGAAAAGAGCAGAAAAAGAGCACTCTTGCATATAAACTGCATGCATATGCAAATGTATGTGTTGATGGTAAAGGCTGAAATATACAGAGTTAACTTGCAAACTCTAAGAAAATAAGTAAAGACTTTTACAATATGCTACAAAGTTAGTTTATCTCAGCTAAGAGACAGAATGTCTGTAGCTGGAATTTTGTTCTGCTGTCTAGAAACAGAAATAATTACAGGTTTCAAAGGTAAATGTTTTACGATTTCCAGTTCCAGGCAAGTTTCTAAGAGATAAGTGTCAGCTTCTAAGAGATAAGTATTCTTGACACTGAGGTGTTATATTTTAAGTTTCTGTTGGCCTGGAAACTGAAAGCAGAGTTGACAAGAATGATGTAATCTGAGATGACTCAGCAGAAATGTTTGTTCGTAACTTAAGAACTATATCAGAGAGAAAGTCTGTGCATTTTATATCACATCTTGGATCTGAACACATCCAGTCAGCACTTTTTGCCTTGCTCTGTAAGACTTAGATGATAGCATATCTCTTAGACATAGATAGGAAAATAGTAAGATCAGTCTAGATGTTTTCTGTATTTATGTGAGACTGTCCTGCAATGTTGTTTTAAAGTATTTCCTGTGATTCTGAACTCTGCTGTCACTGTGTTGAGTTAATGAGTATTGTCTTGTGCTTTTATTATTTATTATTAAATATATTTAAACCTTTTAATTGTGGCTGGTTTTGTTTAGAGATATTTAAGCTCATAGAGTTCTTGCATATGTATTTGGTAACACTGTACATGCCACTCTTAAATAGCCTTAAAAGTCTTGGACACATTTACCATTTGGATAATAGTAACATTACACACTAGAATTGATCACCCTTTGTGATGGCCTTTATATTAGCTGATTAGTAGTGGTTGGTGGCAGTGATAACTACCTTATAGTCTGGGTAGAAGGGGACATAGCTAGTAAACCTGTTCCAGCCTTCCCCAGGAGTGTCTCTGTGTATGTATATAAACCAAATCTCAAAGTGTGTCTGTGTCAGCTACTTGGGCAGGGACACAAAACACTGGTTGGACAGAGAAGGTGCTGGAGGTTTTGGCTTGACCACTCGACTGAGATCTGAATCCTATAGCTGTGCCAGTGGGGAGTCTTATTGGGGATCTGGAGAGAGAGAGGGAGAAATCAGCCCCAGACTGACTGTGATCTCTGTATGCTCTTAAGGGAAATTTTACTTTACTGTGAGTATACTTGTCATCCCCCCAATGTGCATGTCCATCACTGGTGCTAGTGGTGAGGATTGAGACTCCTTGATTACTGGACCAGTGCAGGGGCATCACACATAATTTCAAGGACACTCTTGTGCCAGTATTAAGAGTATTTTAACAAACTTTTTCACTTGGGCAAAGTTTCAAATACTTGGAAGAAATCGCATTTCATACTCATATATAAAAAGCGTTGCAAGGATAACAGAAAGAATTTCAGGCTAGTCTGTCTTAGGTAAATGCTCTGGAAGGTGTCTTTCTGAAATTATGAATGCTAGTTTAAAATGACATTATTGGATAATAACCCACACAGCTTCACCAAGGATAGGTCTATAATCACTAACCATGCGGATTTTTTTGATTAAATTACCATGGTATCTGGCCTAAGATTATCTTTGGGTGTTATTTACTCAGATCTTGCTAAGGCCTTTGATTCCCTTCCCCTTTCTTCTGTTTATAATGCATTGCATGATGTTAAGTTCCGTCCATACATATCAAATAGATATCAACATGGCTGGTAGGGCAGTCCCAAATAGTGGTTATTAATGATACTTCTTCTGGGTATTTACCAGTTAATTCCCAGCATAGCACTGGGTTCTGTATTCAACCCTTCTCTCTTTCATATAATCTTAGCAGCCGTCTCCCAAAATATAAATTGCTGGATCAGTAAATGCACCAGTGATTGTAAAATCAGATTTATCATCACAAGTGATGATTGCAATACTTTCAACTCTTATATTACTTCAGTTAGAATATGTGCTGAGTTCATTGCTCTTAAATTTAATACTGATAAGTGTTGTGCAATGTACTTTGGAAAACCTTGTATTAAAAAAAAAACTACATACATGACATGTATTATATTATGAGAGATTAGTTATTTGCTATTTGTTGACTAAGTAGGTAAACTGGTCCATTGAATCTTTTTAGCCATAACCTGGGCTCTCAGGATTATGACATTGAATATGGAGTTTTACGACAGTGAAAATACAGTTGAGCAATTAAAATTATTTAGAAAATACAGACATTATTACAGAGATTTATTATATTGTTTCTAATGCAATTCCACTTTTTTCTCTTCGTTTCAGCAGTTCTGTAGAGTCTTTAGAAATTGATGAAGTATCCCTAAAGATCTGATTTCTGCTGGAAGACTTTAGGTAGCTGGTCTTGATTTGCAGAGGGCTCTTTTCCCTTATAGCAGTTTTAAATCTGAGGCACAATAATGTAATATTGTCCACCTGGCTTGCTCTTACAGTGTAGATAAGTTCCTTTAAATGAAGTGTTCATTTTAGTTGAGGGCAGGTGCCTAATTCATTGATTTAAATGGTTGGGTAGTCATGAAGAGAGACATGCTCTTTCTGTGACTAGTAGCAACTTTAAATAATTTATGAGATTACAGCAATGTATATGAGGCTTTGCAAGTAGAACAAAATATTTTTTCAGTTATTTGGTATATTTTGTATTATATGATGACTACATGGTAAGTAATGATAGAGAATATCCTATTTTTAGGAGAAGAACATTCTTTGTGATTCTGGATGCTGCAGATAGTGTGCAAGTTTTTAAAATGGTTTAAGTCGATTCAAGACTTTTGTGTGATATTTTCTGTGTGTCTACATCAAGTGAAAAGGTTATGTCAGGAGTGAGTCCCATGTATTTGTATTCTCTAACACCATAAAGTCTTGGGAATTACTATGTCTGGCAGCTTTACCTTTGGTTTACATGCTAATATCTTACTACTACTACTACAATGAGCAATGACTCAACTAGGTATTATGATTAGAAATGTAGCAACCAGTGATACCAATTGCCTAATATCTATATACAAAACCAATGTTTGACCTTCCCTTGAACCTTTCTTTATCTTTAGTATCTACACTATTCAACAGCTTAAGAATCTAGAAGCTGTGCAAAGAAAGATTACTAAGAAAAAATAGCATTCAGCAAATATGACATACACGGACATATGCATACACATCTTAAATTATACACATTTGATAATAAACATTGCTTTTTGAGACATATGACAGTATTTCTAAATTCTGTAACTAGAGGTGGAACTTAATTTTTCCAATTATTTGCAGTCAGTTTCATGGCCACTGTTAATTAGCTGCAGAGAACTGGGAATTGAGACTTCTGTACACATCCAGGAAATGGAGCATTAAAGAAACAGATCAATAACAAACACAGAAGGTTTACAGTAGTTAGTATAAATTTATTAGAGCACAATGCTTGTGGGAAACATTGCATTTTTTGTAGGCAAAAAGTTGCAAAACTTTGTTGTCATAATCCATATGCTGCCAATCAGCTTTGATTAAGGATTTACACCTCCAGCCGCAAGTACTGTCCTTGTGAGTTTTTATTCCTGGTCATCTGCTGAAATGGGGTATTGTTGCCTGATGGATGCTGAATAAAGCAACACATAAACAAGCAAACAAAAAATAAATATATAGACGCATAGTTTCGATTTTATGTGGTTTAATAACTGATCTATGTATACGTTTCCAAGAGAATAATCTCCAAAATAAAGACAACATAATTTTTTGAGAATATTAAAATCAGTTTTATCTGTTGTTAATGAAAGCAATCAATGGCATATATAGAATCCTAAAAGATAGTGGCACTGATATCCAACCTCGCAAAGAACCAAACCAAATTGTCACACTAATTTCCTTGTAACTTCCTCTTAAATTAAAAGAAGTACGATGCAGGAAAGAACACAGCAACAGTCTGTAGACCAAAATTTAATAGCAGAGAACAGAGTAGCGCTTTCACCAACAGGCTTTGTCAACTCACAGTTACAACCATATACTGATGGTTTAAATATATAACAGAGAAGCTTTCATTGGTTAGCTAATAAAAACAATTAAAGCTTAATTAAATATAATTAGTTAAAACGCAATTTAAAATACAATTTAAAAAATTCATATTATATACTGACTGTCTACATATATATCTATCTAATAGCTATCTACATAAATTCATAAGCATATACACATATATATACACAAAAAGGGAAACATATAACGTATTAAATAATACAGCTTACTGGTAATAAAATAACCAGTGCTAAAATGTCACCTTTTGTTGTTGTGTATTTTCCTAATTCTTCTTTTCTTAAGGATGGGTTCACAAAAAGGGAAACATATAACGTATTAAATAATACAGCTTACTGGTAATAAAATAACCAGTGCTAAAATGTCACCTTTTGTTGTTGTGTATTTTCCTAATTCTTCTTTTCTTAAGGATGGAACCCATCCTTAAGAAAAGAAGAATTAGGAAAATACACAACAACAAAAGGTGACATTTTAGCACTGGTTATTTTATTACCAGTAAGCTGTATTATTTAATGCTATATGTTCCTTTGTGTATATATATGTATATGCTATGAATTTATGTAGATAGCTATTAGTTAGATATATATGTAGACAGTCAGTATATAATATGAATTTTTTAAATTGTATTTTAAATTGCGTTTTAACTAATTATATTTAATTAAGCTTTAATTGTTTTTATTAGCTAACCAATGAAAGCTTCTCTGTTATATATTTAAACCATCAGTATATGGTTGTAACTGTGAGTTGACAAAGCCTGTTGGTGAAAGCGCTACTCTGTTCTCTGCTATTAAATTTTGGTCTACAGACTGTTGCTGTGTTCTTTCCTGCATCGTACTTCTTTTAATTTAAGAGGAAGTTACAAGGAAATTAGTGTGACAATTTGGTTTGGTTCTTTGCGAGGTTGGATATCAGTGCCACTATCTTTTAGGATTCTATATATGCCATTGATTGCTTTCGTTTTTATTTGGTGTACTACTGGCATTAGAATCCTGTTCCGTTTGGTGATCGTCCTCCTGCTGTTTTTTTATCTGTTGTTAAACTTGAAAAGCACATTTGGAGATCATAGTTCCAATAGTTATCTTTGATACAAAATGTTATATTTCTTATTTTTTTATATATATTTTTATAGATTTTGGATAAATGTGATCTCCCTATTTTGCAGTTTCTTTCAAGATTGTTTGGAATATCAAGAATGGATGGATATTCTTTTTAATTATATCAGATATTAAATCAACTTTAGCAATTAAAACTTGTCTGTTGATTTGTACTGTAATCCAGTTTTCCATATTCAAATTACATTTACCCAGTAGTCTATGTTAAGCACTTTAGTCTTCTCTTAACATATGTTTTCGAAATCTCAAACCCTTGTTTTTTATGATTAACACTTTTTTTTTAATTCAGACCATCTATATACGCATTCTAATTGTAAATTATGTTAGGAATAATGTATATCACTATGCTTTTATTTCAGAGTATTTATGCATAGCATTTCTAAATGTTTTAATATGTTGCTTATGTAAGTAGTATTGGCTAGATATTTTAAGATTTGTATATGTTTTAAGGGATGTTCTAAAATCTCTTGAGTCACAGGTGGTCAAAAACTACTGTTTGAATGACAGAACTCAAGTTCCTTGTAGCTTGAGTGGGCTGCCACTTGCCCTGTGCTTCAACTCAAATATGAGTTCAGGCAAGCAACTGCTGCAACTTACCCAAACACAGTAATCAAGTTCAAGTGAGGTTAGTGTAGCAGCTGAGGTAAGGGAGTGGGAGAGGGTAGGAGTATAGTTTAGGCCAGCAGACAGGAAGGGGAGTTTAAGTTTAGGTAGTGGGAGGAGGGATTTTAGGTTTAGCGAGAAAGGAAAGGGAGTTTCAGTGTTGAAAGGAGTCTAGGGTTAGGGAGCAGGAATGGGATGTTAGGTTTAGGAAGCAGGGAAAGAGCCTTAAGGTTAAGGACCTGGAAAGGATTTTTGGTTTAAGGAAGGGGGAGGGAGTTTTAGACTAGGGAGAGAGAAGCAAGTTTTATCATCAGAGGTAGGTGTCTAGTAGGGATATACAGATTTTTAGGACAGGGTGTTGGGAGCACTAAGTAGTTTCAGGAGACTGAGTTAGAGGGAGGTAGAACACTTACCTTTTTGAGCAAGTGGCATCATTCCAGTGTGTCATAAGGAAACAGCACACAAGCACTTATTGTAGATCCACTATATAGTGACGTGTTTTCTTTACTGAACAAAATGCTTTCATGCAGAACAAAAAGCTTTTGTGCAGATTTTTCCAATTGGCTAAATAATTAGAATTTAACCATAAAGCTGTTGCTTTGATATATGAAGCTATAGCATGCTTCTAGGTCAAGAAATGCTATTACAAAAAAATTCTGTTCTTTTACTTGATGTCTTGAACATATTCTAGGTTTACTGAGGTGTCATAAGAACTTCAGACTAATTTCATTATATTGTTTAAGGTGTTCTTTACAAGGAACTAAAATGTTTCTCTATAATGTATAGTATTCTGGGTAAAATAACCATTTAGTATAAAATCAACCTATCGTTCACAGATAGCTTGTCCCATAGTTGTATCATTTATTGGTGCTATATTTTACAACTCCATGTAAAAGTAACCCCTAAATATTAAACTTCTTTATTTTGATTTATAAATGTATTATTAGTTTTCATCAAATAATACAAATCTTTGTTAATTAAAATGTGAGATTTAGATATGCTATTAGTTCAAAATATTTATTTATTTATTTTAATGTTTTAATGTTTTAATGTTTAGAAGTCAAAGAATCAATATTACCTATTGTTATCAGCATCTGAAGATAATTGAATTTTAGAAGTATATTGATAATTTATTTTGAATTGTACTACATCATTGTTAAGCTTTATGTAATTAGCTAGAGGATTGTCATGCAAAGCAAATAATCAGGGAGACAAGGAAAAATCTTGTTTGATGCCTTTGCTTCTGTTTATTGACTGAGAAATAAAAGATTCTAGTTTAACATGTGAGAGTGAATTTTGATTCCTGTACTATTCCAGAGTCATGAAACGAGCAGGGAGAATCATCATTGACCCTTCACATCCAGGCCACCATCTTTTTGAACTATTGCTATCAGCCAGGTGTTATATATTAAAACACAACAAAACAAGTAGATATAAGAACATTTTTCCCCCACAGGCCATCAAGTTAATAAATGGTTAATTCAGCTTATTAGGCTAAGTATTCTTTTTCCCAAGCGCTTAGAGTTCTGCAATATTGTTTACTTATTGTTAATACTTGTTTCTGTTGAGTTTATTTCAGTATTTCTTGCACTTATTTGCACTTTGCAGTTTGTACATATAGGTATATGTATATGTATATTCATATTTTTGTCTTGTTTTTAATAGTTGTGTGTATTGATTTATGCAATTTATACTTGGAGTCATCAAAACTGGAGTCAAATCCTTTCATATGCACATACTTAGCCAATAAATGTAATTCTGATTCTGAATCTGATAAGACTGATTAACACAAAATATAAAAGTACTTGAAACTCTGTATTTCTAATATTTTATTTAAGTAAGACCAATTCACTGAATCAAAGACTTTAGATCCAGGCTAATTATAGATCACATTTACTATGGTTAAAATGCTCAATTAAAGTAATTATTTTGCTGTTGTTCTCAGTTTTCCTATTTAATATAAAGCCATATTGATCTTCCTCTATTAAATAATTTATGTAGTATAATTTTTAATCTGTTGACAAACTCGGTCAGGCACCCTGTAAGAGGCCTGCTTGATAGGCCTTTGGGGTTCTGTATCCACATGGTGCTGCACCACCAGGTTTCCTAGTGAACATGCTCCCAAACTCCTGTAACACTGCTCGGATGTCTCGAAGTTGGGTAGGGGATAGCCACTGGGGCATTGCTACCCCTTCCACTGAGGTGTCAGTCTGAGTCTGACTGAGGAGATCAGTCACCTGCTCCCCCTCACACTCCTCCTGCCATGCACTGCAAACGCTCATCACCAGGGCCTCCCTATCATGGTAAGGCTTTACCATGTTAACATGGTACAATTTGTGCCCCTGCCTCCCGCCTAGCAGTTCTACCATGTAGTTAATATCACTGACCTTCCTTACCACTTTGCTGCCAGTAGCTTATTGTGTCTGACAGGAATGAGAACCATAAACTGCTGCCATACAGCATATTCTCAGGCTTGAGCAATCCTGTCATACCAGACCTTTTTCTGCTGTTGGACTTCTGTGAGGTTCTCCTGCGCCAAGCCCAAGAGCTCCCTAAGTCATGTCCTGAGGTTTAGGACATATGCTACAACAGACTCCTTGTAGGATTCAATCTCACCCTCCCACTCATCACAAATCAAATCTAAAGGACCCCTCACCCAATGCCCATACAGCAACTCAAAAGATGAAAAATCTGTGGATACCTGGGGTACCACTCTGTACGCAAATAGCAGATGGGGCAAATATTTGTCCCACTCTCTCTCTCTCTTAAACTGGCCTGCAAATGCCAATAGCATGGTTTTTACTGCAGAGTTTAAAATCTCCACAAGACCATTAGTCTGGGGTTGGTAGGGGGTGGTCTTTGGGTGCTTCACCCCACAGAGCTCCCACAGACAAGCCAGCAGGTCTAACATGAAATTGGTACCTCTGTCAGTCAGCATTTCCTCTTAGGAAAACTACCCTGCTGAAAATATATAACAAAGCATTTGCCCCCTTCTCTGCCTTGACTGAGGTCAGAGCCACTGGCTCAGGGTATCTAGTAGGATAGTCTATTACCACCAGGATATACTTCTTCCCTGTAAAACTTGGGGTACTCAGCAGCCCCACAATATCCAAATCTATCCTCTGAAATGGCTCATCAATCATAGGCAAAGGCATCAAAGGAGCATTGACCTTGTCTCCTGCCTTGCCTATCTTTAGGAACTGCTCATAGGTCCTGCAGTACCCTGTTATATCCCTTGCAATCCCAGGCCAATAAAAGGTTTGCATAATACATCTCTTGTTATGCTTTATGCCCATATGACCTGCAAATATGCTAGAAGTGTCAGATGGTAGGCTCTAGGTACTGCCAACTGCTCTATTACCTCACCCTCTAGCCCTCCATCTGGGGTCCACTCTCTATACAGTTACCATTTTTTCCATTATACAGACTCCTCTTTTCCCTGAGGATCAGGTGTCTCCCTAGCTACCTCCCTCAAGCCTCTTAGCTTAGGGTCTGAGAACTGAGCCTGTCTCAACTCTATCTTTGTGACCTTTCCAAGCTCCCTTTCCACAGGAAGCCTGGTATTGTCTAACCGCGGTGCCTCACTGTCAGCTTGAGTGCTACCACTCACCTCTGCCCATGCAGTCACTCTGTCCAAGGGAACATCATTACCTACCACCAGCTGTGGCTGCCCTTCAGGCTCACTGCTACAGGGTAGCGCACTCTCTGAAATAACCACTGCACCATTCCTGGCTTTAGGTGTAGGGTATGTCTGGATCCCCCAAGACTTCCAAACCCAACATGCCTGTCTCCAAGCCTAACTGCATGCAACTGCATGCACAAGGTACTGTATTATCAAAATCATTCCCTGTCAGACATCTGCAGTGATATCCTTAATCACACCCACTTGCTTGCTTCCTTTTTCACCATGTCAGTCAAGGTGAACCCTGGCCAAAGGCATTTGGAATGGATCCTTCCTAAAGCTCTGACTGGAGTGGACTGCCCAAGCAAGTACTGCACCTCTTTAACCACTGCAGGCTTCACAGTCATCATGTCAGAGGCTGTGCCTCTCTTAGCAGTAGCCTGTTTTCCACCCACTAAGATAGGATATAAACTCCAGTGATAGTTTAGTACCCTGGTGCCTCCAGAAAACTTATCACTGGTATACTGTTATTTCCTCTTGCTGGATCCCCCACCTTTTGTTCCCCACCTTGTTTCCATGGACATCTATATGATACATGACCCCACTGATTGCATTTAAAACATCTAACCCTGGATTCTGACTCTATACCTAAAGTAGTGTCTTCCCCTCTTACTGGTGGACTATGTTGGGGTGATTTAGGCTGTTCACCATGTATTCCCTTATATCCATGTGCAGCACTGAGTATCCCCCTCTTGTGCAGTGATACCCTGCTTGCTAAGTAGAGACCCCATTTTCTCCCCAGCTCATCTGCAGAACTACACTCTCAGTATGCCGACCAGACGTTCATGTCCTCAGGTAAAGTGCTAACTCTTGTTCCCTCAACAAAAGGTTTGCCAGCCTTTCAAAAGTGGTGATTTCACACCCACTCACCCACCTATGAAAATAAGTTCTTAACTCAGCAATATAATCATATACACTTTCATCTGCTTTGCATCTATGCTCACAAAACGTTTTTGTAAGCTTCAGGTTTTAATTTAAAACACTCTAATTAAAATTGTTTTATTTTGCCATAGTTTAAACAATCAATCTCAGACAATTTAGAAACAGCAGTTACAGCTTTCCCATGGGGCAGCCACGGTGGTGCAGCGGTTAGTGTTGCCGCCTCACAGTAAGAGGTTCTCTGGTTTGATTCTTGACTGGAGTGCCTTCTGTGTGGAGTCTACATGTCCTCCCTGTGGTCACGTGGGTTTCCTCCGGGTGCTCCGGTTTCCTCCCACATCCCAAAGACATGCAGTAGGTGGATTGGACACTCTAAATTGGCCCTAGGTGTGAGTGTGCGGGTGTGTGCCTTCTGTGGAAGGTTGGTCACCGGGCTGGCAAACTCGGCACTGTAAAACTCCACTGCCAATCATGAGTGGACAGATGATCCACTGTGGCAACCCCTAACCGGGAAAAGCTGAAAGAAGAAATAGTTACAGCTTTACCATGGAGTAAAGGGGTCAGGAACCATACCCATAGCCCTTGATCAATATTATACTGTTTGCATACTCTTTCAAATATATGAATAAAACTATCAAAGTGATCACACTCTGTAAACTGTGGAAGAAATTTACTGACCTTTATTGCTTCTGGGGTTTGGTTATTCCCTCCCCCATTACCTCCATGACCCTGAAGAAGAGTCAGCATTTCCCTCTCATGTTGCTGCTGTTTCTTATTTTCTTCAGCCTCCAAACTCTGCAGTCTATCATTTTTCAGCCTCCAACCATTGCAGTCTCTCTGTTGATTCTAATTCCATATGATTTGCCTGCCACAGTCTATGCTGATTCTAATTCCAAACATTAGGCCACCAGTTTAAGTCACTTTAACTACAGGTGGATTCTTAAGTCCTCTGAGGAAAAGGTGAACTGTCCTGTTTCTGAGGGCTGCACATCCCCATCGATGGATAGGTTGCCTTCCTGATTGCTCGTCTGGGCTACAGCTGCAAGTTAGGCTGAAATCATTTTCTCTTTAGTCAATTTGGCATGCACCAGTCCTTTGGCTTAGCACACCTTGACCAACTAGTTCTTTGTCAGCTTGCTATAATCCTTTGCTGACATCTTTGCCTGCTTTCCTTCACTAAACTAAACTAAACTAAACTAAACTAAAAAAAAGTAAATAAAACTGTTGTGAAAATTAAATTCTGCATGTTTACCTTGTGGCTGCTGAGAGTACATGCCCTTCAGTGACAACTGCCTACATGCTACAGATGTTCAATTAATATCCACACCACTGTTCACCAATATATGACACCCCTCCTCTGGGGTGGTAATTAAGGAACCTGAATCTTAACCACTGACAGCAGTGAGGGACATTCACTTGGAACAAAGAGAGGTACACACAGTATTTCCAGATTCAGCTTTCTGCACCAAGCAAAATTTCCTTTAAGAGCACACAGGGAACACACTCAGTTTGGGGTTTGGGATTCCCTCTCTTTCTCTCTCTCTCTCTCTCTCTCTCTCTCTCTCTCTCCCGCGCTCTCTAGGCCTCCATTAAGACTCCCTACTGGCACAGCTATAGAGTTGAGTCCTCAGCCGAGTGTCCCAGGCCAAGTCCTCCACCACCATCTCTGTGAAACCAGTGTTCTGTGTCCCTGCTCCAAGTAGCTGACAAACACACCCTTTAAGATTTGATTTCATACACACACACACACACACACACACACACACACACACACACACACACACACACACACACACACACACACACACCTGGGAAAGGCTGGCACAGATTTACTAGCTATGCCCCTCTGCCCAGACTATATGGTAGATAGTGCCACCAGGCTATCTCAAAGCCAGCTACTATAAGGCTCTTTCAAGGGTACTCAATTATACTGAGTAAAATTAATATTAATACAAATGGTAGTGTTTGACCAATGTAGTAAGGGTTTCAGGAGTGGCCACAGTGTCACTAAATAAATATAAGTACTCTCAACGGTTAAAATATTCTCTAAAGGACCATCCACAAAAAACGGTTTAAATATATTTAATAATAAATAATAAAAGAACATGAAAATACTAAATATCTATGTACAATAAACAACATAATTTCAATCACTGGAAATATTAAAATAACACAGCTCAATAGATTTACACAGATACAGAAAACAGTACTTAACTAATCTCATTGTATTTTCCTGACTGATCTAAAGAATTACTGTTTCCTACTTACTTAATAAAGCCACAGTGGTGCAGCGGTTAGCGTTGCCACCTCACAGCAAGAGGTTCTCCAGTTCGATCCTCGGCTGGGGTGCCTTCTGTGTGGAGTCTGCATGTCCTCCCTGTGGTCTCGTGGGTTTCCTCCAGGTGCTCCGGTTTCCTCCCACATCCCAAAGACATGCTGTAGGTGGATTGGACACTCTAAATTGGCCCTAGGTGTGAGTGTGTGTGTGCCTTCTGTGGAAGATTGGGCGCCGGGCTGGCAACTCGACACCATAAAACTCCACTGCCAATCATGAGCGGACAGGTGATCCACTGGGGTGACCTCTAACCGGGAAAAGCTGAAAGAAGAAGAAGAAGAAGAAGACTTACTTAATAAAGCAAGGCAAAATGAAGTGGGTAAGTGATCCTTCTATGTCAAGTTTCAAAAACAGACTGCTCTGAGACTTCTGTCTCATCTAGTATTAAAACATAATTTCAGTCCTGGATTACAGAATGGCATCACATACATCTGATCATCCGACTTCTGGTTCACATACTAACCCCCCTACTAGAAAATGAATCAGAATATTGCACATACACACAGATAGAGCTTTGCTAAGATGTTTTATAGCATCTGGAAGCCATAAAACCATTTCAATAGTTCCATCCATCTAGGGTAGCAATTAATTCACTGCTAAGGACACTACAGCAAGATTCCTAACCTTTGTTTCCACAGACATTTCATCTCTTGCTGCAATCAGAACTGTAAGATACAATCGTTATGGCTTAAACCAAGTAATTTAATTTCAGGATGTTTTTCTAAAAGTTAGGGACATACAAGGATGGTGTGAGATATGTATATGAACTATCTGTGGGTGTAGACATGTCGTTATACAAATGCACCTGCACTTATCTACCAGGTGGTCCCATAGAATGTTTCTGTACAGGAAACAGTGATCTACATGATTTTTATACCACATGTGGGTGTCATGAACATAGCCAGGGTGGTGTATAAGCTCACTCTTTAAGTGCCCCTTGCATTGCTCACTGTATAGTTGCTGATGGAAACCTTTCCTGTTGATATAACACTGTCTCTGAGCATTGGGCTGGGCCTTTATTGCCATTATCCAATAACTATCATCTCTGAAAGGTTCTGTATCTAGAATGGTAAGAGTTATACATAGCTTGGAATTCACTAGATTGGGAAGGCCAAGAATTACTGCAGATCTAATTTAGTAGCCATACATATATCAATAAATATAAATATTTTTGCATTATTTACCATGCCCTTGCACGTTAAATCAACTTAAAGTGCTTTTGTAATTAGTGGCATCTGTTTGCTGGTTTCTATACTTTGTGGCACTCACTTTGCTTAGTTGAGTTCGCTAATATTGTTTATTTTTGCAATTTCTGCTTCTCCTGGTGATTTTACATTAAGAATAGCTTGGACTCCTCTTTCTTGGCAGTTGAGAGTAGTCTGATCTCATTCTGAGATTGTGAATCACTTCAGAGGTCCCTAAGTGTAATTTCCTGATTGACCAGGGGGTCATTTTGTTTGTTTAGTTAGTTTCTCTGTTTGCATAGTTGTTGCATTTGTGTGAAGCTGCACATTGTGCAGTGGTAGTTTTCACTGTCCTATATAAGTGTAAAAACTTAGAATTGAAATGCTCCATATAAAACTACTTCTCAAAATTCTCTATGTCTTAGTTGCATGTAGAGCAACTACTTTGTGCATTGAGAACCACCACCCCACAATCTGAGTCTTAGATAGTTTTGATAAGAGTCTAGACTCCTACAGAACCCACACTAGCCAGCTTTAGTCCCTTTATGTACCATCCTCTAATGAGTCTTAAGGCAATGTAGCAATTCTCTTATTTTTACTAACCACCAAATTCTTAAACAAATTGATATGGCAAGAGAATCCCATGCCTTAAACATTTGTCCTAGGTGGACAGACTCACAAAACTATTCTCTCTCTCATATCGTCTACTTAGAAGCAATCTCTGCTTGATTTACAAAGCCATGTCTGACCCAGCTCTGTTAGAATTGCTACATTTAAAGAAATCCCAATCCCTCTGCATCACACACTCCAGAGATCTCAACCTCGTTACCACAATCAACAGAACATAGTGGAGGGACAGGTTCATAACCCAGGGAATGCCCATGCTCTGGAATACACTTCCCATACATGTCAAGCAGAGCACCTTACTGGCCCTCTTCAAGGGAAATCTTGATGAGTGGATGGGAAATAGAAAATTCACTCCAGGAATCACTCTAGTGGGTTTACTCGATAGAGGTACTGGGAACTAAGGTTGGGTGGCATGATGCCATGGTAATCCTATGGGCTAGGCTTGTAAAGGCTCCAGGGCCATTAGCCTAGTACACACCTATGAACCTATGAACCTATGATAGATGTAGTTACACAATGTCACTGAAGGCAAGGCTCTCACCTGCAAGCACTTATAAAACAAACAGGTTTTCAGAAACATACACACTACACCCACCACACATATTTTATGCCAGACACATAGAAGCACATATGCTCAGGCTTTTAAATGTAATTTTCCTAAACCCCAAAGGCCTCTCAGACATTGTACCCATGGTACATATCCTCAGCACCCTCAAAGCACTTTACCAAAACAACACACACCATGAGACATACAGCCACATCTCACACCATCTCAAACTCTAAGCCAATAAGACAAACAACCACACAACCCAATAGTTTGGTCATAGGGGACTCCACTGTAAGACACACTCATCAGGCTGAGTAAGTAGAGAATCACAGTCAGTTGCCTGTTAGGGGCCAGGATCCAAAAGCTTACACAGCCACTCATGTCATTGAACCACAAGTACCTGTATGACTCAGACATAGCTCATATGGGTATAAATGATCTGAGATGTACCTCCTTGGAGTAAATGAAGAGAGACACAATGGAGATCTCAGACTATGTGTCCCAGACTGGTATGAGCCATGCAGTGAGTAGCAATCAACCTTCTCCAAGGATGATGTTACAATGTAAACAGAAGGTAATTAACTTGAACTATTGGCTTAGTTTCTGGTGCCATTCAAAAAGGGTTAAATATTTGTCAGCCTGGGAGGATATGGTAGACAGACAAAGCTGCTTTGCCAGAGATGGTCTGCACCTGTCCACTTTAGGCATTCATATAATGATGAAAACCTTGTCCTCTTCAAAATTGCCTTTTCATGCATTACCAATCTGATAAACCTTCCTACATAGCAAAACCAACACAAGAATTTCTAAAGGTGTTACTGCCTAATGCCAGGTGTCTAAACAAGAAACTCTACAACCTGCAGGCTCTCCTCACCCTGGAGAAATTAGACATCTGTGCAGTTACTGAGACTGGATTTAAAGCCATGGAGAGCACCCAGGCAGAGCAGGGTTATAATGCCTTCAACACATTAAGACCACCTACTGCACAGGAAGGGATGAAAGGTGGAGATGTCTCAATTTACATAAAACAATACATACCTCAAGGCTGCTCAATTAGTGTAATGCCCTTGAGCTTCCCCATGTCCAAATTAGAATATGCAAAGTCCTGTATCATATCCTTGTATCCTATAGGTCCCCATCCATGATCCAGGAAACCCATAACACTTACTTAAACTTACTGAAAATAGAAGTAATCCAGATATACTTCTATAGTGGTAGCTCTTGGTGTTTTGCCATTTTTTTTCTTTGTTAATAATAACATTAAAAGCATGCAACTAAGAATGAGGTTCCACTGGCTGCTGGGCTGGGAAACCCTCACAAGTTTTTAAGGAAAATTTAAATTATGGTCTAACCTTTAAACTTTGGGATAGACGTCTTTTTTTTTATCTCCCAGATTTCCTCCAATCAGCTCCCCTGGCCCCTCCCACTACTGCCTGTAACTCTTTTTTTAAATAATTGACCTGTTGAATGTAATGTATTAGAACAAGAACACTTGTCCATCTACCTACTTAATGGAATAAACTACTTGAAACTTCAAAAAAGCGTCTTTATTCTTCCCACAAAGAAGGTGTCAGAGAGAGAGAGACTCCTAGATCTGCTAGCTAGAGTGATTTTACTGGACGTATCCTTTGTATTCTGTTACTTAAACATACTAGGGACACTCCTCATTCAACCCAGCACCATATTCATGCATGACTTTTTCTTCCCACTACAGACAGAGAATCATACATAACCCCTAATATGTATGCCCAGAGATTCCTGGACTTTATAAACATTAATACCTTGGATAAGCTAGTCCATATGTCCAGTAGGGGTGCAAATATCCTTGACCTGGTCCTCACAACCATTGGAGAATGCAGCACCATCCCTAGTGTATTGCCCTCACTGGTCAGGTTAGACCATAACATCGTCTCCTTTGAAACAAAATAAAACCCAGAACCCCAGCTAACCCTGGAAGTTTAGGAATCACTCTAAGGAAAACTTCTTACTATTAAGTGATACTTTGTCAAAAGTCCAAGCCCCCAAACTCTGATAACACAGCTGCTTATTAACAACTGCATAGAGACAGCTGTATTCACCTGTGACAAACACAGGACTAACTCAGAAAGCAAGACAGCCTGTTAGAATACAAACATCAATAGGTTGTACAACAAAGAGAAAAAAAAAATCATGGCAAAAATTTGGAGGTGCACTGCCCGGTAAGTTAAAAACTCCCTCATCAACCTAAACAAGCAAGCATCTCATTAAATCTTATTATTAAATCTACTAAAGCCAAATTAGAGGTAAAATAGCACCATAGACCAAAGACATTGCAAAGCTTTCTGCAGTTCTGTCCACAGCCTCAAAGACAGTACATAAACAACAATGTAGTACGTTAATTGTAAATGGAACCACGTGTGCTGAGCCAGAAGACATACCACATCTACTGGCTTACAAATTTAGCTCCAGTTTTACTTCCCAACCCACCTCAGGAAATAACCACCAACATAACTCCCTCAACTATTACTAGAGAACATGTCCTCAAGGCATTCTCCATGTCCAAGAATACTGCTGGGCTTCAATAATATCCTGGGATGCCTCCTTAATAGAATGAAATATGAACTACTGGGTCCACTAGAATCACAATTTAACCTCAGCCTCCAAACAGGCTGCATGTCAAAAGAATGGAGGAATGCAGAGCTCATGCCACTCTACAAGGGCAGAGTATCCATGGACCCAGGAAACTATCAAAACATAAGTCTTATTAGTTTAATATGTAAAGTCACTGGAAGAATGACCATAGATATGTTAAATGGCAACATAGAAAACCTGCAGACATTAGATCCAACTCAGTTTGGTTTTGTGACAGGCAGGTCATGTTACTCAGCTTGAAGGAATTTTTGAAAAAGATCACCAAAGCAATGCACAAGGGCAAGATGATGAATATGCCTACACTGACCTGACCAAAGCATTTGACACAATACACCACTTAGGCATTGTAAATAAGCTTATTGAATTATGTATTAACCACTACATCACCCACTGGCTAGATAACTGGCTCACAGACAGGAATACAACAGGTTGGGATAGGGATGTCTACTTCTGTAAAAAGGCCAATCACTATTGAAGTGCCCCAGAACTCAGTGCTGGGGCCACTCCTGTTTGGCATTTACATCTCTGAAGTCAAGCCTAATGTCAATGGCCTCCAGCTGACCAAGTTCACAGTCAATTGCAAATTATGTACAGTCATTGAATCCCCAAAATAAATACCTTCCAAGAACTTCTGACACAGACTAATAACTAGTGCCAGAATCACGGTCTTAAACTCAATGCCAAGAAGTCCATGATGGTATCTTTCAGAAAGACAGCCACCCCCCTCCTCTAAATTACTACACTGATGATACACCACTAAATGTAGACCTACTAGTCAGGGATTTGGGAATACATGTAGACAGTTATTTGGCCTTTGACCAGCAGGTGTCTACAGTAATAAGGAAATCAGTCTTTGTTGCCTTCTAGCTTATCAGTGGGAGTGTTAAGCACTAGGTAGCCTATCTACCACAAGAGGGGTGGTTTCTGGCCCAGAAATGTTAGTTTATTTGCCGTTTGGGCAGTTTTATCATCCCTTTCAACTTTCTGTTTAAAAGCCCATGTTTGCACTTGTTTCCCACGTTTCTTGTATCTAGTCTAGTCCAGATATAGATTTGCTGTATCCAGGACTATTTGTAAACTTCTGAGCCTCCCAAGCCTTTCTGTGTTGGAAGGAAGCCTTATCCAGGACTATTTGTAAACTTCTGAGCTCCCCCAACCTTTCTGTGTTAGAGGGAAGCCTTCTAGCTTATCAGTGGGAGTGGTAAGCACTAGGTAGCCTATCTACCACAAGAGGAGTGGTTTCTGGCCCAGAAATTGTAGCCTATTGGCCGTTTGGGCAGTTTTTCCATCCCTTTAAATTTCTGGTTTAAAACCCCATGTTTGCATGGGTTTGGGCTTTTTTAAGCTTTGCGGATCCAGTTTTGACAGCCTGCAGACTGCAAGAGCATCAGGAAGGAGAAAGAGATACTCTTCGTTCCTCCATTTTGATTTTTTCCTAATTTACTGCTTTCTGCAGTTGTTTTTAGCCTTTTTTTATTTAATTACATTTATTTAAACTGTATTTGCTTTAAAGTATCTTATCACTGTTGTAAATGATTTTTTATGGAAAAAAATGTTCTAAGCTGGTTTCCCACCTTTCCTAGAGTAGTTCAGATACAGATTTACTGTATCCAGGACTGTTTTGTAAGTTTCTGAGTTACCCAGGCCTTTCTGTGTTAGAAGGACAGCTTCCAGCTTATCAGTGGGAGTGGTAAGCACTAGGTAGCCTATCTGCCACAACAGGAGTGGTTTCTGGCTCTGAAATTGTAGTTAATTGGCTGTTTGGGGCAGTTTTCTATCCCTTTCAACTTTCTGCTTTAAAAGCCCGTGTTTGCACAGGTTTGCACGACGCACAGCACCGCTAAGCCCGGGTAAACTATTACCGGTGCCAGAAAGTATGCTCTTCAAATTTTCCCTTATATCTTGTTAGTTCTCTTCGCTCTTGCACTTTAATTGGATCATTCACCTAGCACTTCCTCAAGCTTTTTGTAGCATTCATTGTAGCATACATAAGTACCATCAGCACTTGATGTCCTATAAGAAAACAGCACCAGTACTTAGTAATAATGACCACCCCTCCAGGCATGTCTAAAGGTCAGTTCCCTGTGCTTTCTCCTATTAACCTGGTGAACTTGGGCATTCTGAGGCAGTGTACCAACTGCCTCATGTACACAGACAACCCTCTCCTCTTACCTCCCAACACTCAGACTTGTGAGAGATGCACTTATATATCCAAACTGGAAGCCATGTACTCTCTAGCCAAGACTGGAATAGCTGATCAAGAGGAGAAGGCCAACACCTGCACCACACCACATGGAACACATAGCCCTCCAGAACACCCACTACCACAGCTCTCACATAAAAACACAAACCACACCCCCCTTCATGGAGGCTCTCAATAGAAATCTACCCAAGCAGCAGAGACCTCCAAGGCAGAAATACACTCACCCACCACAACACAGCAAAAATCACAAGACACATAGCACATCTTCACAGTGTGCCCCTCAACCTAAGTCCTTAAGGCAAAACAGCTTGCACTAATCATAGGTAACTCAATAGTGAGGCACACTGATGTCGCTCTCACTAGGTTGAATAAGGAGAAGGTAACAGTCAGCTGTCTATCAGGCACCAGTATCTGCCACATAACACAAGCACTCAGGTCACTCCACAACAGGTACAAGTATGACTCTGTCATTGTCCATGTGGGTGTGAATGACCTGAGACACACCTCGCTGAACTATATGAAAAGAGACATGGAGGAGCTCTCAGATTACGTGGCCCAGGCAGGTATGACCCTAGCCCTGAGCAGCATCCTACCATCGCCCAGAATGATACCACAGTACAAGCAGAAAATGATTGACTTCAACAATTGGCTACATTTCTGGTGTCATTCTAAGGGGATCCAGTATCTGTCTGCCTGGGATGACATGATTGACAGACCTCAATGCTTTGCCAGAGATGACTTGAAGTAAAAAAAAAGTACCGAACCAACAATGCTACACAAAAATTCTATCTATTGAACATAAAAGAAAGTGATAAAAGTAGTGCTTTTACAATAACACTATTATACTAATTCTCAGTCTGAAGACACGATAGTGTTATCGTGAGAGCGCTACTTTAATCACTTTCTTTTTTGTTCGATAGATAGAGATTTTGCCTAGCCGTGTTGGTTTGGTACTTGTTTTTTACTTTAAGTTTACACAGTTTTCTTGTACCACACCTTTCACCTGTTCCTATGTATTTTTACTTTTTGTGGACACTTTGCCAGGGATGGCTTGCAGCTGTCACCTCTGGGTTTCCAGGTATTGGCTAAGGCTCTTGCCAGCCCTATAGTGCTTTTTTTAGGCAGTGCTCCAAAGACCAAATTACCACCGTAACAGCTGTAAATAAATGCAGTCTGAGGGTCATGCTGCTCAATGCTAGAAGTCTTAATCTCAAGATGCACTCGCTCGAAGCACTCCTCAAAATGGAGAACATCGACATTTGTGCTGTAATGGAGACCTGGTTTAAAGCAGCAGAAAGCACCCCTACACTACCAGGCTATAACTCATTCTACACCTTTTGGCCCCAGAACATGGACCAAAGCTCCAAAGGTGGTGCTGTCTCCATATTCATAAAGGATATGCACACCTCCAGACTAGTAGCCCAGCATAATACATTTGAGATACTTCAGGTACAACTAACATTGGGTAAGATGGTAATTCAGGTCGTAGCCTGATCTAGCTCCCCAACCATGTCCCAAGACTCTCACTCCACGTTCCTAAGCACCCTGGAAAATATTAAAGGTCCAACTCAACACTCTCATACTGGGTGACTTTAACTATCACTCCATCAACTGGGAAAACTACTCACGCATGAATGCACTGGCCCAATGCTTCCTGGAATTCATCATTTCCAATGCCCTGGACCAGCTCTTTCTTACCCCCACTAGAGGTAGCAACATCCTTGACTTGTTTATTACTAACATGGGCAAACATTGCTCTACAGCAGTAGTCAATCCCTCCCTGGTTAGATCTGACCACAAACTAATCACCATGGAAATCCACATCTCACCCACTCCCCTGCAAAGGTAACCACCATGAAAAACTTCTCCAAAGCTGACTTTGGGCTCCTAAAAACTGAGCTGGCTAACTTCACAGCACCCACGCTAATGGAAAATAGATGTATAACTGCTGAATCGTACACCAATGCACTGTATGAACACATACATAAATGCATGGAACTAGCCATACCCAACAGAACCAAGACACTCTCCTCCAAAAAAAGAAGCCAATCTACTGGTCCGCATTTATTAATAAACTCTACAACAGAAGGAAGAAACTGTTTCAGAGAAAAGTGAAGTCCCAAGACTGGAGAAACTCCCTTATTAGCCTCAACAAAAAGTTGAGATCCCTTATCAAAACTTCTAAAGCCAGCTTTGAAAGCAGAATTGTGGCAAATACTAAAAACAACCATAAACCCTTCTATAGCTATATCAAGAATCTCCATGGCAATACCCACATTGCTCTGAGTTACTGCACAATGGTACCTCCTATACTGAGCCAACAGATATTGCCAACATACTGGCCGACAGATTCAGTGCTAACTCCTCCCCCCAAAGGAACAATCACAATACCGGAAGAATGTCAAGCACCCAGCATTACTGCAGCACAGGTTAAATCTGTGTTGTCCAAGTCCAAGAACACAGTCTCCATGGGACCCAATAATATTCCTGGCTGTGTTCTGCATGAACTACAAAGTGAACTGGCAACACATCTGAGTGCTCTGTTCAGTCATAGCCTCACCTCAGGCTTTGTCCCTACTGAATGGTGCACTGCTACACTCATCCCTCTTCATAAAGGGGGAGCAAGTACAGACCCTGGGAATTATCGACCCATTAGCCTGATGAGTCTGATATGTAAGGCTATGGAGTGCATCATCATGGACCTAATTAAAGAGGATGTAGGGAATCTCCAAACTCTAGATCCCACACAATTTGACTTTGTGAAAGGTAGATCATGTCTGCTCAACCTGGTTGACTTCTTTGAGACAGTCACTAGCACTGTGGATGAGGACAAGGCAGTTCATAAAGCCTACCCTGATCTGCCCAAGGCCTTTGATACCATTCCCCACTCAGGAATTATAGATAAACTCACCAAACTAGGCATCAACCCCTATATCACTAGGTGGGTTGCAGATTGGCTCACAGATAGAACCCACAGTGTGAAAGTAGTGGACTTCAGGTCAGACTGCCAACCTGTCACAAGTGGAGTCCCACAGGGTTCGGTCCTGGGTCCTCTCCTGTTTGGCATCTACTTCTCAGAAGTCCAAGCCAACACAGAGGGAGTCATTATTAACTCCCCAAGTGATATAGACATCCTCCAGAAAGGCCTCACTGAGACTAATGACTGGTGTTGAAATCATGGCCTTAAGCTTAATGCCAAAAAATGTCTTGTCATCCTCTTTGGGAAAAACTCAGTTCCCACTAATTACCACATTACTGGGAACCCACTAAACATTGAAGGCGTAATGAGATCTGGGACACAGGTTGACAGCAACCTCATCTTCGACCAAAACATTGTCACTGTGGTCAGAAAGTCCTTCTGTGTGACTCATTTTATTACCAAGGGTTTTGCATCCAGGAAGAAAGAGGTCATCATCTCTCTATACCCCTCCCTCATTAGCCCAATCATTGAGTACAATCCCCCAGTTGGTATGTACCTTACTAGACACCTGCAACAGCTGAAGAGGCCACAAAAGTACCTCACGGAGAGGATCCTAGGCTTTAAACACATGTCCTAAATGGACAGACTCAAAAAACTCCAGCTATTCTCTCTCTCATATCATCTACTACAAGGTGGTCTCTGCTTGACTTACAAAGCCATGTCTGAACCAGCTCTGGTAGAAATGCTACATTTAAAGAAATCTCAATCCCTCTGCACCACATGCTTCAGAGACCTCAACCTCATTACCACTATCAACAGAACATGCTGGAGGGACAGGTTTACAACCCAGAGACTGCTCATGCTCTGGAATAGACTTTCCATACATGTCAAGCAGAGCACCTCACTGTCCCTCTTCAAAAGAAATCTTGATGAGTGGATGGGAAATAGAAAGTTCACCCCGGGGATCACTCTAGTGGCTCTACTTGATAGAGGCACTGTAAACTAACATCAGGTGGCACAATGCCAAGGGAACTTCTATGGACTCGGCTTGTAGAGGCTCCAGGGCCATTAGCCTAATGCACACCTATGAACCTATGAACTTATAAGCAAGGGTATGGCATCCAGGTCCAACAATGGCATTGCCCCATAGTATTTTGCCCTCTTAAGACCAATCAATGAGTACAATGTCGCCCTTGGCATATACCTCACTAGGCATTTGTAACAACTGGAGTAAACATATAGGTTCCTCATAAAAAGAAAACACGGCTTGGAAAACAGGCTGTTTAAAGGTCACATATACCTGTCTACATCACATCTTCTGTTCCAGCCTAAAAGGACCTATTGCACATTTAGTAAACACATATCATTAGAAAAACCCAATCCAGGGACTTAAACCTTGCCTACAACTTAAAAAGGGCCTGCTGGAGGGACATGTGTATATCTCAGAGACTACTCCATCTCTGGAACAGGCTTCCCATCTATATGAAGCAAAGTTCTTTCCTGTACGTCTTCAAACAAAACTTGGGTTAGTGGATGGGGAGTTGTAAATTTCCTCCTGGTTTGGTAGCTATGTCTCTATTAGAGACAGAAAGGTAGCAAATGTTCAACAACTCATGCCTAAGTTTAAACAACCTCCACCAAACCTATGGAAACAATACCTTTCTAATGCTTCTGGGATGTATGACTAGACTTAAAAAGATACTTTAGGGTCATTAGTTTAGCATTCTCCTGTGGTCCTATGATAACATCTCCACACAAATATGGTCCTGTAGTTGCTGGTCCATCTTTTGATGGGATGTTATCCTATGTCTCTATCATTTTTGGATCATGATGCCTGCTGCCGTGAGGTGGTCCCAGTTGACTTGTAACAGTTCTGATACATAATTGCTGCTGTGCAAACGTCGCTACTACTCCTAGCATTATTGCCAGATGCACTTTGAAAGTTTTGTCCTGCTGTTTTCCTTTATATTCAGATGCTGCCCATTGAGTAACTTTGTGCCTGATAACTTTCAGTCCTCCATATTCGCATCTTGTATACACTTTTTACACTGCACTTCTTCATTTGCATGTTATTACATGCTCATTTATCTGTCCTCTTTCTTCTGCTTTTTGTTCATTACCATGTAGCACTACTGACTTCAGTGTATCACATCCTACCTGCACAGTCTCACTTTCAGTGCAACACTATATTGTGTACTATGCAAATTGACTATAAATATTGGCATTTGTTCTAAAATAACTCACTCTGACATCAAACTGAAAAGGAAGACTTCTGAAAATAGAACTCCATATCCAAACAAAGTGCTCAGCTAATGATAAATCTCATATTTGTCTTCTAAGGATCTTTTTCTACTTCTTCCATTCAAGTATCGAACCTCATAAAGTGAAAGAGTGAGCTGATATGCATGTGTGTGTGTGTGTGTGTGTGTGTGTGTGTGTGTGTGTGTGTGTGTGTGTGCGTGTGTGTGTGCGTGTGTGCGTGTGCGTGTGTGCGTGTGTGTGTGTGTGTGTGTGTGTGTGTGTGTGTGTGTGTGTGTGTGTGTGTGTGTGGAAAGCAACCACTGAAGACACTGCTTTATATTTCAGGTACACATTATCTATTGTGAATTGTCCATTTCAGAATGAAAAGTAACAATAAATGCTGTATTAAGTCATGTCAGCTCAAAAAGTCTCTCAAAAGAAAGTAATGCCATATAGTTCATAGTTTTTTTTTTTTTTTGTCAATACACCCTGTTACATGACTTTATTTTCTACTGGCCCTAGACTGTGGATTTCCAATACATTCCTCTCCCGACAAGAGAGGTCAATGACTCCAATACTTACTATCAAGTTCTGCAGGCCCCTGCCTGCATATTTTTTCACAACACTTCCTCGCCCTGTCAAACAGGTCCATATCTCTCTCTCTCTCTCTCTCTCTCTCATTGACTCTCCTTTTTATAAGAAGGGGTGTGGCTCTCCTTTTCAAATTACCCCAAAACTACAGTTACCCATACCCCAAAGCAGTTGTTTTGGACACTATACAACATGTCCTCTTGCTCAGCAGGTTTGCAGCACTCCTGATTGGGAACTGCATGATAATATGTCTGAAATATGAACAGACCCAACACTTTTTACCTAACATTATGTATGGGTCTTAGTGACAAGTGCTTTACTCCTTGGCTTATCAGTTTGATTGCTGCTTCTAGGGCACTTTTCTTCTCGTTGTTACTTGGATGAACCTTGACTTACTGCATTCTTTGTTCTATACTACCTTGTACAGTTTTCTCTCATGATCTCTTATGCTTGTGCTCAGTTTCTGCAACAGTCGGTTCAAGCTGATTCATTCAGTTGCTTAATGCATTTTGTATTTCTTCATGTGACTTATTGTACCAGTTCTTTTGTTCTATTAATACTTTATAGGCTGCACTTAGATCTCATTAAGTGTGGATATAGGCACATAGTTATCATGCACATGTTTATTTAACATGGCATATTCTCACGGCAGTTTTGATTTTCCTCTCTCAGATTCACTGGATTCCTGAATATTCATATCAATATGTCATTTTACTTGTGCTACATTAGACATAAGAGCTATCATTCCATTTTTCAGATTTTTCCACTTAGAGTTTCTATGTTTTGCTTTGTCTTCCATGTCTTCAGGTTGCTTGAAACTGTTTGTTCCATGAGCTATGCTCCAGAGAGAGAGAGAGAGAGAGAGAGAGAGAGAGAGAGAGAGAGACAGAGATGGCTTCCCTGGAACAGAGAAAAGGTACTGTGGAGAAACACATGGGCAGGGGCCTGCAGAGCTTTACAGTAATGTTACTGAGCTATCACCTGCAATGAGATTTTCAATTCTATGCATCAGCTTAACAACATATTGTTCACCTTTTTGCTACGTAACATTCCCTTTTCATCCTGTAGCACATTTATAAGGATTTTATTCTTTCTGCATTTTTATTCCATTTGTGGCATATGTTGACTAAACGTATTTAAGTCATTAATATTATTCATCTGTGTTTCTTTGCACCAAATCTTTGCCCTCTCCACTGATCAGTGTTAACTGTTAAATTTCACTTCTATTTAAGATTTGCTTTGTTGTGTAGACTGGCCTACTTTATTGTTACAAGTATGAGTCTATGTAAAATTCTCAACTCTGCTTCTGGCCTCTTGAAGTTGTGCTTTTATTGATTCATTTTCAACTTGCCAGTTCTGATATTTAATGCTTAGTTCTAGCAGGGCACTGTTAATCTTTTGTAGCTCCTGCCACAGTTTTTCATTTTCACTTTAAAAGTGCACAGTATCAATTTGGATTTGACTGACTTTTCCTTTGTTTTTCATTTTACAAAATCAGGTCACTTTGTTCTCCTTTTTGATTTGTGATTTCTCTTTATATGACACATTTAAGCTTACTTGTGGGTATATCAGACACATTTTTGTTCTATTTTGCCATATCTTTTATTGATCAAGGTTAGTCAATAACATCTTAAATCTCTCTGGCATTTTATTTGAATGCTCACACCTGTGTTATGAGCTCATTGTGCTTGAAAACACTGTATTTTGTCTTATCATATCTATGCTCTCAATTAATTCTATACATTCATCTTGCAAGGTTATTATAGCATTGCCAATGTTTCATTTACTTTATCTTCCTCTTTGTTAACATTTTGTTGTGCCAGTAAATATCATTTAAGAAGCTAAAATTTATTTTCTACAAGTTCTTGTTTTTTAATACCCACATTGTGCCCATCAGCATCATTTGTCCTATGGTTCATTAAGAACTAGAGCATCAATTATTACTTTCATCTACAGTTTCACTTTGCATATTTGTAACACTGGACTACAAGCCATTGATTTGCTCCTGCATATCAGAGACTAGTTGGTGCAAAACATTCCTATTCCACTGATTGGCTAATACTGCTTTCTCTCAATAATTCATATTACTGAACCCTAACAGAGTTTTGTTTTACTTTCACATTAGCAGCACATATATTTTTTTGCGTATTACTTTTTTGCCTCTCAGTTTAGTACAGGCATCTCACTTCCAATTTATCAAATGTATACACAGTTTATACACAATTCTATTTTTCTTGTGCTATATGGCAGTGATCCTCATTTTCAAGTCCTGAGGGCTTATTATCAAAACCAACATTTCTTTCTTACCTAACATAACAATTAACCCCCTTTTCTTATCAGAGTATGTAACCTTTTAGAACCAACATTATTTTTTCAATGACATGATTTTCTCATTTAAAAATGGCACCTTGCATTAACTTTAACTAAATGCTGGTAGTTTTTAGGTAAAACAATTTTATACACACAGTTACAGATCTTTTAGTATAACATTAACAAAGAGCTTTCTTTTCTTATTTACCTATTATCTGTCTCAAACCTACTTTTCTTTTTGAAACAAACCTCCACATGGGTGTAGGGAAAATATTCTAATAGATATACCCATTCTTTAATACTAACAATTAACCACTCAAGAAGACTTGCTTTTGCTTAAGAGGTCTCTTTTCCTTTACCACAAAGTTCTCACTACTATTCAGATATCACTATGTACAACATTATGCTGTATAGACCTTGTTACAGGTTTTCTACCACTGCTCAAAGAGTACCTGGCATAAATTTGTATTGTGTAGAAGTAAACGGTGTGCAGAAGTGTTGGCAGCACCAGGCAAGATTCAGTACTATTTGAAATTGCACAATTTATCAAAGACAGCACCTACTAAGTTCACATGTACACTTTACCTGAGACAGCACCTAGAAAAATTCAGTACTGTAAAAAGCTCCACTATTTCTCAATACTTTCCTTATACTGCATATCTCTTTGCCTCTACTTCATCACAAGCAGGACTTACATGAACACATACACACACACACACACACACACACACACACACACACAGAAACACACACACACACACACACACACACACACACACACACTTTTAACCAACATTGGCCTATTATGACATTGAGTGAAGATGTAGGTAACAGATTTAGCTTATGACCCCAGTTTATTTTTAAATCTGGTTTTAATTTGAAACAGATTTTTGAGTCAGATACCCACAGCTGAAAAACAAAACTTTTTTAAATACTCCTTAATAATTCTGGTTATGAAAATTCCCATGTGGCCATGTCACCATCATGCTTAGCAATTCATGTTAGCTTGAAGATGTCTTAGTTTTATAAATGTACCTTTACCAAGTCTTTTGAAATTAGACTTTGAAAACAGTGATGAGTGTACTCATTCAGGAGTATAAGGAATTATCCTGTAAAGAAAAGTATATTACTACAGGATACATAGGAACTCTGCTTTCCTGATGACCATACTCTTGTAGAAAGCAATGTGTTAAAAACATCTACCCTTTTTAATATTCAAATACATTTATTGTTATGATTTTATTAATTTTTTTTGGATGTGGAACTTAGCAAAAGTCAGAATGAAAGAGGAATGACTTCCAATGTGTATGAAAAAAAGTCTTTTAGCAACTCCTACCTATATTTCACTAGTAATCACCCACTTTGGGTGAAAAGGAATGTAGTGAAAGGACAGTTCATATGGATTTGTAGGATGATATCAAATAATGATGTGTTTATTAAGGAATGTATTTTTTTGAAAAATATGTTTGTAAATAGGGAGTTTCACCAGTTTGGTGGATTATGTTATTACAGAGGTGACTAATTGGAGACCTATCAATTTTGCACCTATCCTTTTTTAAGGCATGAATAGAACAAAGGAAGAGAACACAGGGTCACTATACTGTAAAGCACTCTGCCTAGGATTTTCTACTGATGTAAAGGCAATAAAAATATTATTAGATGACATTGGCATATTATAATTTAAAAATATTGAGTGGGGTCATAAGTAACAGACATGGATTAGGACTACAGTTTGTTTTTAAATCCGGTTTTAATTTAAAACAACTTTTTGAATCAATTACACCCACAGATAAAAAAAAACTTTGTGTACTCGGCATGTTTAAGTGTAGGGCAAGCAAGTATTGTAGGTTTATTAATACAGAAATGTATATGTCTGTAGGAGTTAAAACTATGATATTGTCTTGCAAATGTCAGAACAATTGCGCTACCAGGAGATTGGTATATATAACAACCTATTTATCCTGTTTTGAGTTTTATATAGGAAAAACCGAGAAAGGTCTCAGCATAAGGATTTATCAGAATATTTATGATATTAAAAAAAAAAAAAACAAGATAAGAACAATGCCTTAGCTTGGCATGTGGAGATGTGACCTGATTTTAATTTTTTTTAATACTGGAAAAGTTTAAAAAAATGTAACCCCCAGAAGTGCGGATTGGAAATAATTTGTTATTGAGGAGGGAGATGTTTTGGCAAATGACTATGAATACTAACCAGCCTCCAGGTATTAATTATACTGTAGCCCATATACTGAAATATAAGCAACTGAAAATTAAGTAGTTGCATTTATATAACTCATCATGTGACTGTTCACTATATAAGGAAGTCTATTTTGCTGCATTTATTCATTCTGAAGAAGTCTGAATTCTGAACAGAAGAAAACACTCAAACTTGTTAATTAAAGGTTGCTGTGTATCAGACAAAATTTTCCTGATATTTTATTCATCTATGGATTGGCAGTTTGGGGGGATTTTGAACTACATGCTGATTTATCACACACACACACACACACACACACACACACACACACACACACACACACACACACACACACATTCACAAGTTTTCACTAGTTTGTATTTAAGAATCAATAGTTCACTTCATAAAGTAATGGCCTACAGTGATTTTCAATTACTTTATACACAGGAAAATTCACAAATGAAAAAAAAAAAGTCTGGCTCTTATATGAAGTGTCACACACAATACTCTCAATTTGTCTGAGCAGCTCATGAAGATGTTTTCTGTATATTATAAAGCCATTAGAAAAATTAATCTTTCTTTTTTAGGCCTCTACTAATTTTGGGTTTGTTGTTTCCAATACACAGTTTATATACAGGCTGCAAATATCTGCAGCAAAGCATCACAGTGTAATCAATGCAATGAAGCAATGCCACTGAGTTTATTTATTTTTTATTCCCTCTCCACACATGGCCATCAGCTGACATCAGCTACTCTACTCATTCACTGGGTCTAAGTGGACCCACCTTAGCCACCCCCTTACTCCACCCAACCCACGTCAGGGGCTGCCGACAAAGACTGCGTATGACATTGACACATGCTACTGCTGCTGAGAAGTGTGGCCTATCCCCCACCACTGCACATCAGTTTTGTGTCTGCCTTCAGGAGGAACATGAGTGCTTTTGCACCTGTTAGACTGCCTGGCCATGTGGTATACCACTTGCACTATGGAACTAGAGACCCTTTAATGCTGCTATTACAGCAAGCCCAGGCAGCCTCCCTGCCCATGAGATAAATGAGTAGATATCAGCTGCTCCTTCCATCCTTCCCCAGCCCAGTCTCTCCAACACTCATCCAGCTAGCATGTGGCTTGTCTGTGGCACAGTCAGACAGTTATCCCTCTATGTGATGGGCCTTGCCCACTGAGTTTATTTCATAGGTTCATAGGTTCATAGGTTCATACTAGGCTATCTGCCCTGGGGCAATTATAAGCCTAGCCTGATTCTGTATGGCTTACGCCACCCCTTGATTTGAGTATACTGTGCCCTTTTTAAGGTTTAGTTTACTGTGCCTCTGTCTAATAGTGACACGGGAGTAATCCCTGGGACAAACCTATGATCCCCCATCCATCTATCGAGATTCTTCTTGAAGAGATTCAGTGAGGTGCTCTGCCTCACATGAACTGGAATTCTATTCCAGAGCGAAGGGAGCCTCTGGGTTATGAACCTGTCCCTCCAACAAGTTCTATTTATTTCTGTGCTGAGGTTCAAGTCCCTCGAGCATGTGGCTCTAAGGGATTTAGATTTACTGAAGTGGAGTATGTCCATTAATTCTGGATTTGACATAGCTTTGTATGTCAGGCATAGATTGCCTCGAAGTAGGCGGTATGCAACTGAGTAGAGCTGGAGTTTTTTTAACCGAGCAGCATATGGCATCTGTTTGAGACCCTTGATCCTCTTGGTGAGATACTTTTGGGGTCTTTCTAATTGTTGCAGGTGTCGGGTAAGGTACATCCCAAAAGGGGCATTGTATTCTATGATGGGCCTGATGAGGGATGAATAAAGGGGCACGATTACCTCTCTTGATCTAGATGTGAAACCCTTCGTGATGAGGTGGGCTATGTAGAAGGTCTTTCTAACCACTTTGGCAATGTGGTTTTCAAAGGAGAGATTGCTATCAACTTGGGTCCCCAGGTCCCTAATAACTTTCTCTGTACTTAATGGGTTTCCGCCTATGTGGTAATTTGTGGGCACATTGTTTTTGCCAAAGAGTATGACTATACATTTTTTGGCATTTAGCTTTAAACCATGGCGCTGGTACCAGTTATCTGTCTCTGTGAGACCTTTTTGAAGGATGTTTGTGTCAGCTGGAGAGTTGATTATGGCGCCCAGTTTGCAGTCGTCTGCGAACTTGGTGAGCCATAGTCCTCCCACATTTGCCTGTACCTCGGAAAAGTATATACCGAACAAGAGTGGTCCCAGGAAAGAACTCTGTGGGAAGCCACTTGTGACCAGTTTTGAGTCTGACATAGCTCCAGCAACTCTCACTCTGTGGGTTCTGTCTTTGAGCCAGTTTGCAACCCATCTTGTGACATAGGGGTTTATATTTAAGCTGGATAGCTTATCTATGATGCCCAAGTGGGGTATTGTGTCAAATGCCTTTGCAAGGTCCAGATAGGCTGTGTGGACTACCTTTCCTTCATCTATGGCTTTGGTGACTGTTTTGAAGAAGTCAACCAGGTTCAAAAGGCAGGATCTGCCCTTGACAAAGCCGAACTGGGTAGGATCTAGTGTCTGTAGGTCCCCAATGTCTTTGTTTATGAGCTCCATGATGATCCTCTCCATAACCTTGCAGACTAAGCTAGTCAGGCTTATGGGGCGATAGTTTCCAGGTTCCGTAGAGGCTCCACCTTTGTGGAGTGGGACCACTGTTGCTGTACGCCATTCTGTGGGCACATATCCTGTAGTGAGGCTGAGATTGTATAGCTGTTTTATTTGAGGGATTAGTTCCTCTTGGAGTTCATGTAGGACACAACCTGGGATGCCATCTGGTCCCATGGAAGCAGTGT
This sequence comes from Protopterus annectens, assembly GCF_019279795.1. Taxonomy (NCBI): domain Eukaryota; kingdom Metazoa; phylum Chordata; order Ceratodontiformes; family Protopteridae; genus Protopterus; species Protopterus annectens. The sequence continues at coordinate 718,907,982 of NC_056730.1, read as the reverse complement.
TGTTTGCTTTGGAGAGGGCAGCCTTCACCTGAGCATCAGAGATGTTTGGGAGGCAGCCCTCTGTCAGGATAGATACTTGCTCTTCTGGGGGCGTAGGGGGTGGAGAAGTTTGCACTGAACCTGTCTGCCAGGATATTGGCGATGTCTGTGAGTTCAGTGGATTTTGTGTCATTTAGAATCAACTCAGAACAAGTCTGGGAGTTGCATCCCAGGTTTCTAACATAACTGAAAAAAGCCTTATGATTGTCTTTGGTGTCCTGTGCAATTTTTCTCTCAAAGCTGACCTTGGAGGATTTTATGAGGGATCGCAATTTTTTGCTAGTACTGATCAGAGATGCCTTCCCTATTAGGGATTTTGCTCTATCATGTAGTAGCTTCCTCCTTCTGTTGTACAGTTTATTTATGGCAGGGGTCCACCAGACTGGACGCCTGCCTTTGGATGATTGGGTCTTGATTTTGTTTGGGATAGCATGATCCATGCATTCCTGGAGATGTCCATAGAATGCGTTTATATAGGATTCTGCAGTTTGGGCCGTAGTTTCCACTGGCCCTGGGGCCTTGAAGGATTCCACTTCGGTTTTGAGAAGTGAGGAGTTTGCTTTTGAGAAGTTTTTCACTATGGTTTTCTGGGCTGGGGGTGGGGTCGGGCTGTGGACATCCAGTGAAATTAAGTTATGGTCTGATCTTACCAATGAGGGATATACTTCTGGTGTGGAGCATAGAGTCCCCATGTTGGTAATGATCAGGTCTAGGATGTTGTCCCCTCTTACGGGAGTGGTGACTAGTTGTTCCATAGCATTTGAGTTTATAATTTCCAGGAACCTTTGGGCTAAGGTGCTGGGGCTTGAGTAGTGCTCCCAGTCAATGTTTGGGTAGTTGAAGTTGCCCAGTATAATGGTTTTTGGAGAGATCTTCATGTTCTCCAATGTTTTCAGGAAAGCCGAGTGGGATTCCTGACTTTGAGAGGGTGGTCTGTAGGATGCTATAAACTGAAAAGCAGTCTTGCCCACTGTTAGTTGCACATGGATGGTCTCCGATACTTCGTGCAATGCCACTAACCTGGAGGTGTGGATATCCTGGATAAATATGGAAACTCCCCTCCTTTTGTGGTTCGGTCCAGGTCTTGGGGCCGAAATGCATGATATGAGGTATAGCCTGGTAGTGCTGGGGTGCTCTCTGGAGCCTTCAACCAGGTTTCTGTCACTGCACAGATATCGATGTTCTCCATACTGAGGAGAGCTTCGAGTGCATGCATCTTGAGGTTAAGACTTCTGGCGTTTAGCAGCATTACCCTTAGTTTCTTGTTCCTTGTGCTGTCTATGGGGGTGGGTTTGACTTTTGAGCCTTGCCTAAAAAAGGCACTATGGGGGTCGCAAGAGCCTTTGCCAATATCCGAAAGCCCAGTGGTGACAGGTGCAAGCCGTCCCTAGCAAAGCAACGTGGCTTGTCGAGCATGTCATCCCAGGCTGAAAGACACCGGATCCCCTTTGAATGACACCAAAATTTTAGCCAATTGTTAAAATCGATCATTTTGTCTTTGTACTGTGGCATCATTCTAGGTGAGGGTAAGATGCTGCTCAAGGTCAGGGTCATACCAGCCTGGGCTACATGATCAGAGAGCTCCTCTATGTCTCTTTTCATGTAGTCCAGGGAGGTATGTCTCAGGTCATTCACACCAGCATGTACAATGACTGAGTCATATTTGTATTTGCTTTGGAGTGACCTGAGTGCTTGCGTTATGTGGCGGATCCTAGCACCCGACAGGCAGCTCACCGTGACCTTCTCTTTATTCAGCCTGGTGAGTGGGACGTCAGTGTGTCTGACAATAGAGTCACCTATTACAAGAGTATCAGGTGTGTTATTCAGCCTTAAGGGCTGTGGCTGCTTGGCACACTGACTTTGTGGGTTATGTGTTGTGCGTGTTTTGTTTTGAGGTAGCGTTTGCTTGGATGTCTGCTTTGGAGGTCTCTGTTGCTTAGGTAGATTTTTATTTAGAGCCTCTGAGTATGTTTTAGTGTATTTATGTGTTTGGTTCGCTGATGTGGTGGAACTATGTGATACTGGAATTGTGTTGTGTGAGGTTACCTTCTCCTCCTGACTGGTTACACCAATTTTGAGATGAGAGAGCTCAGCCTCCAGTTTGGCTAAATAGTTGCATCTCTCACATATATTTGAACCTGTTTGGAGGAGGAGAGGGTTGTCAGTGTACATGAGACAGTTGCAACATTGCCTCAAAATTCCCAGATTCACCAGCTGGACTGGAGAGGAAACCATTGACTGACCTTTGGACATGCTAGAGTAATATAGGGAAACTGAATTTAAGACGGACCAATAGAGGACAGGGTAATCATAGAGAGTATAAGAGTAAGTAGTGCTTATGGTTTAATAGTGCTAACTTGTAGGATTACTTAATTGGACCAGTGAAGGGCCTTAGAATGAGAATATGGTGTTTAAATTGAGAGATAGAGCAGTTCTAAGGGAAAAAGTGAAGAGCAGACTTTGTGGAGCCAGGAATAGTTTAAACCCAATTAGGCGGCACTGCCTGCTATTGCGCTATGCTCAAAAATGTGCAAAACCACGCAAAAGAGGGTTTTAAGAGAGGAAGATGAAGGAGTTTTGGAATTGACCCAAAATGGCCAATAAAACTACAGTTTCAAGGCAGTAACCACTCCCACAGGGGCAGGCAGGCTGCTCAATGTTTTTCACTGCCACTGATCAACAGAGAGACTTCCCTTTAGCCCAAGCAAAAAATGGCCTCACAGAAACTTACAAACAGTTCAAGAACAGCAAGCCTGTAACTGAACTTTTTTAAATCTCAGAAAAGTGGGAAAAAAGCAAGATTTTTTTGTTTTTTTTTGTTTTTTTTATTTATTTATTTATTTATTTATTTAACATTTGTTGACCGGGAATGTCCGACTAGGTTCCACAGAGCCTGTTTTCAGCGGAGGCCCGGGGAGAAATGCTCCAGATGCATGTCTTTGGAATGTGGGAGGAAACCGGAGTACCCGGAGGAAACCCACGCGAACACAAAGAGAACATGCAAACTCCACACAGAAGGCACCCCAGCCGAGAATCGAACCGGAGAACCTCTTGCTGTGAGGTGACAATGTTAACCACTGCACCACTGTGCCGCCCGAGAGCAGAGATAGCAGAGGTTCACAAGTATCAACAAGTTATAACAGTGCAGTAAATGACCCCACACAAGAGTGCTAGGCCAAAGACAGATAAAATGCAAGTTTTGAGAAAAAAAGGATTTTAAAAATAAGTGCAAACAGGAAATTCAGTAAACAGCTCTAGGTTGTGCTCTAAATACAGTTACTAATGCAGAAATCAAGCTTAACAAGCCAGAAAATGCTCAACATAGGCGGCTATGCAGAAAAACTTAGCAAATAAACAGAGGAAAAAATACTTAAAATCTCAAAAGTGGCTCCTTTCTTCTCTCAGCATTTTCTCCTCTTGGTGGGTGCTTCACCAATAGCCAACAAGCCTGAAAAGATGCCAAAACCTCAATGTTTTTCATTGCCACTGATCAACAGAGAGACTTCCCTTTAGCCCAAGCAAAAAATGGCCTCACAGAAACTTACAAACAGTTCAAGAACAGCAAGCCTGCAACTGAAATTTTTTAAATCTCAGAAAAGTGGGAAAAAAGCAAGATTTTTTTGTTTTTTTGTTTTTTTCAGAGATAGCAGAGGTTCACAAGTATCAACAAGTTATAACAGTGCAGTAAATGACCCCACACAGCTGATATCTACTCATTTCTGATGAGAAATATCTTTAAACCATTTCAGAAATATTTCACTGCTGGCTTTAGCAGCACTTTACACATTGCTCTGTCTTTGCATTTAGACTGCAGTTGAAACATTCAGTGCAGTCACCATTTTCCATTGTCCATACTTCAGAATGGCCTGACCTGTTACTTTTGAAAAATTGCAACACTTTTCCTCAGTGCATCCCAGTGTGCACACTCTGCAATTGCTTGACCTATTTTTTAGAAAAAAATTCAACAATTCTTTTCATCACTAGATTGAACATGTAAGTTTGGTTGACACAGTTTTTCCATCACTGTCTATAGCTTAGAAGAATGTCAAGTATTGTTTAACCAGCAGTTAACTGCATTATTTGTATAACCTATTAAAGGATTATCAGAAAAAATATATATAAACAACAAGATTTGTCGGTACAATTTAATTCAATATAGATGTGTGTGTGTTTGTTTTTGTATATATTCACAAACACACACACACACACACACATATATGATATATATATATATATATATATATATATATATATATATGTTATTACCTTACTGATGAACTTTCATCAACAGTATGTTGAAAAAGTTCATAGACGATCATTTTCACCTAAAAAAAAAATCAAAGTAATCACAAATGAAATACATGCATTATATTAGCGATCACCTAAATAGAAATGTTGCTTTTACCTAGCAAGGACTCACCTCCACAACCCTGGAAATTAAATATACTAACTCCACTTTTGTACCACTATGGAGAAAGAAGGTAGTTTCTAATAGTATATTACAATCAAACTGTTGCAGTTTGACTATAATTATAATGTGACCACTCACATCAGCAACAAAAATTATAAAAGTAGCATGCAGTGAATATGTGCTGCAATCATATCTACTGTACCCCCATATATTAAACCAGTTTAGTGCCTTGTCTAAGTTTTAAAGGGTTGCACAGCATACTTCCTTGTTTTTCAATGCTTAGATGGGAAGTAAGCTACATTATTTGTTTAAGCTTTATTGTTCATGTTGGATCTTGTACATAAACAATGAAAATGTTCCTATTCTCTGACTAAACTAATGTCTTTTGGCTTTTACTGGTTAGGGGTTTCCACAGTGGAACACTGGTCTGCTAATGATTGGCAGTGGATTTTTACATTGCTGAGGTGCCAACCCGATGTCCAACCTTCAAAGAAGGCACACCCATTCACCTACCTGCATGTCTTTAACATCACTTGACCATGGGGAGGGCATGCAGACTCCACACAGAAGGTGCTCCAGCCAAGAATCGAACCAGAGAACCTCTTGCTTTGAGGTGATAATGCTAACCGCTGCACCACCATGGCCACATCAAATTATTTATTGTTGAATTTATTTATTTCCATTACTTGCTTTAAAATTTATCTTTATGTACCTATGACAGTGTTATGTTGTTGCCCTTCCCATTTACCAAACATAAATTTATAATGAACATAACTTTCATAAAATCATACAGACTGCCACAAAATAATTCTTAAATTGACCTGCATTGTTTTATCCTAATTGTGAAATAGATATACAGCTTTAAAAACAGGAAGTTATTCCTCATGATACAAAATATAACTTTAAATGATCTACTTTTTCCGGTCCTGCCTTGATGTCCTGCTTCTTGACTGATGTATTAAAAATATATTGAACATCTATTGACCAGTTTCAGTCCTACTTACTACACTTGACTTGGTCCTCTGTATGAGTTTGCTTTCCTGCTTCACTCTCCCAAACCAACTTAAATAAAAATTTTAAAAATTAAAATTAAAAAAGTGTGCTTTATGCAAATTATATATTTTTTGTATTCTCTTTTCTTGTTTTACTTCATTGCAGACTTAGTTTAACTGCTGAATAACAAGTTATCCAGCATTTTTTAGTTCCTGTCACATAACTCTTCACTGTCACTTTATTCTGCAAATACCTTTTGTTCTCAGATTGGTTTTGTGTTTATCATCGTCTTACTTGCTAATATATTTAGCTGACCTTAACTGTTAGCATTTCACTATATTACCACCTAATTTGTATAATATAATATTTAGAAGTAATATGTCTGCTGTTTTCTGTCTTATATCTTCTTCTTCCCCTAAGCCATAACTTTTATTATTATGTAGAAACCACAAAAAGAGTCTCATTCCAGAAAAACAAAACTAATAATCCAAAATCTGGACAGCAGAAGGCACAAACTAGTAGCTGGTAAAAAACAACAGGTTTATTTAATGCCACAAAAGGAAACAGTATAAGTGTTTTTGTCTAAGTAACCTTCAGACTTCCTCAGAAAAATCAATAAGGCACCATTTCATTTAGGTAATTTATACATTTGTCAATTAAATAAATTAAGTAGCAATCAATGAATTAAAGAGACAAGTATAAAAAACATACTGAAATGTCTGAAATAAAAACATGAGTAAAATAAAAATGAAATTCTTTTCCTAAAAAATCTTATTATTTCCTGCACTGGTACTACAAAACACTAATGTACTATCATTACAAAAAAGTAAAAACATAAACAAGAATAGATTAAATATCAATAACTGATTTGATTGGATAATATATGTTTAAAATAATCAAATATTGGTTGTAAAAATAAATTAAATAAAACTGGAATTAACAATAAATCAAAAAGCATGTTATAGGTATAAAAATCAAAATATGAAAGTATATATGTATATATATATATATATATATATATATATATATATATATATATATATATATACATATATATATATATATATAATTATAATTTTGCTGCCCTCAATTTAAGTAAAAGTGCCAGTGAAATATGGTAAATGAGACCGGGGGTTTGTTGGATTCCAACAATAACTGCCAATAAGTCTCTCTATATTCCAACCTGTACTCCCAGGGCCCCCCTTGATTTTTGATTTATTTTTTGATTTATTGTTAATTCCAATTTTGTTTATTTAATTTATTTTTTACAACCAATATTTGATTATTTTAAGCATATATTATCCAATCTAATCAGTTATTGATATTTAATCTATTCATGTTTATGTTTTTACTTTTTTATAATGACAGTATGTTAATGTTTTGTAGTACCAGTGCAGGACATTATAAGATTTTTTTGGAAAATAATTTCATTTTTATTTTACTCATGTTTTTATTTCAGACATTTCAGTATGTTTTTTATACTTGTCTCTTTAATTCATTGATTGTTAATTAATTTATTTAATTGATGAATGTATAAATTCCCTAAATGAAATGGCACCTTATTGATTATTCTGAGGAAGTCTGAGGGTTACTTAGACGAAAACACTTGTACTATTTCCTTTTGTGGCATTAAATAAACCTGTTGTTTTTTACCAGCTACTAGTTTGTGCATTTCACTGTTCAGATTTTGGATTATTATTATTATTATTATTATTATTATTATTATTATTATTATTATTATTATGTCCTATTTACCAGTTTTCCAAACCACATACTGAATGGATTTTATATTATACTACTTTTTGGTTAAACTTACCATATTGGATATGAGGATAAAAACAAAATTATTGCAGTTGTGCTAACTTACATTCATAAATAAATTTATAATTACATTCTGGTTACTTGCATTAAAATATTTCCATTCTACAGTGTAATCATACCATATTGTGAGCAGTTTGTGAAACCAAACTTTTATGACTGTGTTAATTTACATTTATGTGTAAATTTATGATAACATTCTGGTTACTTCCTTGGTTTCAAGCAGTCTAAGATTAGATTATCCCGTCAATGGTAACATCATTATTGCTACGTTTCAAGAGATTGGGTTGTGAACAATGCATTTTTGTTTTAATATCACAGAATTAATAATAGACTATATGGAAGAAAAACAGTCACTATGTGAAATTAATTGGAGTGATGTGTTCACCTGGAAAAACTGCAGAAGGAATGTGGCAAGTTTTAAAAGTGAAATTAATTTAATTGAAAAAGTTCAAAACATGTTTTAACATCATAATCTAAGAAGATAAGGTCAGGAGAATATATTTGTATAAGAATAAGATAATTAATAGAGAGACAAAGAATGCAAGAAATGCAAAAGTGGTTGGACTATAAATTTGAAAAATGAAATAAACAAGCTGGTCAGACAAATTAAACACAGTGTAAGATAATATCAAGAAAAAATGTAAAGAAAATTTATATAAAAGTATTTAGCATAAAAGGAAACCATTTTATAGATATGTAATATTGGAAGGAGTAAAGACATACAAATTGGTAAACTGTGTTTCAAATCTACTGTGTGTAGATTCTAAAATTTATTCTGAAATACAACAAATTATGGACACATTTGCAAAATCGTATGAAAAGCAGACTCCACAAAGGAGGTGATAAATTGTCCTAGTAGCATCCAGGTAACTTCAGATGCAGAAGTTAAAAAATTAGATTGTATTGAAAAATAGCTACATAAGCTGGACCCAAATAAAGCACAGTGAGGAGATAGAATTAGTAATAATGACCTGAGAACACTTCAGTATTAACTTTCAGTACCATTATATCTGTTATTCACTAGGTCATTCATGATGGGACACAAGCACTTGTTAAATCTATCTTTTAGGGGAAGGGGAATAGGGCACACCTGAGTCATACAGACACATAGGTTTAATTTCTTGTTGTGGAAAAATAATGGGGAAGGTTATTTTTCATAAATTATTGTGAGGATTGGAAAGGTGGGGACTTGAAATTATTTATCAGCATGTATGTGCTAAAAATTATGTATAACAGCCTGTAATATGATGTTCTATAACAATATCATAACAGCTATAAATGAACAATTTTGCTGTGATGTAAGTTATATAGACCTAACTTCACAGTTTGATAGTGTCATACACAAACCTCTGATCAATAAATTAGTAAAACTAGATGTTGTGATAACCTTGACAAGATGGATAGCTGAGTGGCTTACAAATAGGAAATGGCAAATATAATAAAGCAATTGGACAGGTGAAATTCTAGGTCAGGGTGTCCCATAGGGCTCCATACTATGTCCATATTTGTTAGGTTGTATCTTTCAGATGTATCTTTTTCATCTCAGATGTTCTACAGTCTGTATGGACATGATTTGAAAATGGGTAAACTACTTATACGTGTTAACTTGACTAAACTGACCAGCTGGGCACAAGAGAATAATATGCTGATAAATACATCAAAAACTAAGCATGCAAACTATGGGAAATATAGATTGAAATGTGAATATGTAATACAGCACACAGTAATTGAATTGTATGTTCATTTGAGGACCTGGGTGTATAGATATATCCAGCACTTTGTTTTTATAATCATATCACCTAATTGGTTAATGATAGTTATAGAACTATAGGTGTATAAAAAGATTTATAAAGCCTAGGAAATCAGAAATTATGACGTCACTGTTTGTAAGTTACATTAGACCCAAACTAGAGTGTGGAATAACAATATGGATACCTTATAGGAAAACAAGCATGAGTAAATTGAAAAGTGCACAGCACAAATATGCCACGGGAGTCCATGGAATTTAAGTTATGAAAGACTAAAATATCTGAACTTGTCTCATACAGGAATTTAAGAGACCTTATTCAGGTATATAGGGCATTTAGAGACACCTACCTGTAGGAATGTTTAGGGTTATCAAAATGTAGTTAAGAATCATTAGATAACATATGTAAAAGATTATATAGGAATGAGAGATGTACTAATTGGATTTCAGAGAAAGTAGCTGATGTATGGAATTGACTATCAAATTATATTATAGCAAGCACAACTTTAGATATTTTTAAGAACGACTTAGGCACTTACAGGAATAACTGTTTTGATATACTGGCAGGTTAGGAGGGCATTATTGCCTGAGCCTGAAATATTTGTATGAATGTATAGAATTTTCCCAGACTATTATTTGGTATTTTTGGCATCCCACAGATGACCATCAGCTTATTCCCAGGTCTTCTCTTCATTCATTCTGTCCATTTGACCTGCCTTAGACTCACCAATGCTAGTCCTGAACCAGATCCTGTTAGGAAATTCCCTGACCCTTTTACCCAAATGCAACATCTGTGGAACTGACATGAAATGGTACATTCTGGCATACTGTCCCACATCAACTGTGACCCACCCACTACCTCTGGCTCCCTAAAACAGTGTCCTTCAGAATGTCCCCAGCCTCTACTAGTGATCTCCCCTGACATGCACCTGTGCCTTTAATCACACCCAGTTCACCTGGCTATAGCCAGGTCCTTACCCTCTATGCCATGACACTGATTAGTTTTCCAAGACTTGTTTCAAAACCCATGCCTTCAACTACTGGATTTCTCAGTAAAGTCCACATTTTTCAGAAGAGGGCATCTTGCCATTTTCTGGTTACAGTATCATATTTCTTGTTATAAAGGATCCAAGCTGGTGTAGACAAGTGTTGTAACAACCAGAATGAGCATGATCCTGGCTGGCTTCTTGCTGAAATCTTGGCAAGAAAAGCAAAGTCAGAGTTGGTCAACAAACCCAATAATTTTACATATGCAATCTACAGTAAGAAAGAAATTGTAAGGTTAGTCGTGAGGAAGACAAATGAGTACTCACTGGAATTTGAGGATAGGGAGAATGGTGAAGAAGAAATGTCAAGGTCATAAGGCATATCCAGGAAGAAGCTAGAACTGTAGGACTGGATAACATATCTGAAAAAGAGAGAGAGAGAGATTACAAAAACCAACTCTTCCAATATCTCTCTTCCAAATGGAAATGCTCCTGCTTTCACTCTACAAAACTCCCCCCACTAAACTCTCCATACTACTGCTTTACTATACTATCTAGCTTAATCTTAGCTTAATCTAATTTCTCCTATACTCTCAAACTTCATCTAATTTCTCCAAGAACCTGAACTATCAGACTTAAATAAACTCCATATTTGTAAATATTGTAAAAATCAGAAAAAAAAAAAAAAATTTTAGTTTTTGTTATATACTGTCTCACAATGAATATTACCATTTTTCACTTGAATGTATGTAATTCCACTGAATGTATGAACCATACTACTGTATCTCATCTCCAAAATTATGTAACCTTTTTCATTGTTTTGTAGCCCTTATCATACTACTATTGTACATGGAACTTTTCTCTTTTAAATAAATGTGTTACTGGCCTAGACCCAGAAGAGAAAGGTAAAAATCCACGGAAGATGGGGATCATTCTCAAGAAGTGATTTAGGATCAACTGCAGGAGTTGAAATTAGAGACCATGTGATTTGTAGACAACTGACTGGTGCAAGCTGGAAGAGCGAGATGGCAGAGTGTTAACAGTGGAAGGATAAAAGAGGAAAATAAAGGCCAGAGAGTGAAATACAGAGGACTCATTGGGAAAATAATAGAAGTCAAAGCCATTTGCTCTAAGACAATTGTAAAATCTGATGAGACTAAAGTGGGGGTATTATACTTCTAAAAATAAAACAATACAAAAAAAGATTGCCAATCTTTGGGGATAACAGCTAGAATATGTGATGGGTGAAAATGAAACAGGAGATAACTAGCTAAACAATATGGTCACCTCCAGTACAAATGAAAGTTTGTGATAAAGAAATGGGCAAGGGGAACATATACAGATTATGTCCTGTAATGACACGGACAGGATGAGATAAATGGTTATTTGGTCCACAGTTTACTGTAGTCACATTTCATATTCTTGTATCCTTAAACCATTTCCAGTATTATCCCATTCTCTGGTATAAGCCATTATACCCTTCTGTCTTATGGCACAATAAGTTATTTAGCTGACTTCTTTTCTCATACCTCTCAAAATGTTCTATATGTTATTAAATCCCAGTCAATGTTTCTCCTGTAACCTGTCTGATATCATTAAGTGGTATTTGTGTTTATATCATGTTATCGAAAGATGAAAATAGTGAATGCTATTTCATCGAACCTAAAATATCGAAACCACATAATATCAACATTCAGAACAGCGACTTTTTTCCTTGGGAAAAAATTTGCTATTCCGAAACACATACACACAACACAAGCACACCTAAAAAACATCAATACACACACATACACTTATAATCCTACATGAAACCCTATACTCAGACACTACTATCTGTCCACTTACCTTAACCCAAACCCTAACCCTAAGATCCGTCACTATCGCACACTCACCTAACCCGTGCCCTAACCCTAACTCACTTAACCCACCCCTAACCCTAATTCACCTAATCCTCTCCCTAACCCTAACTCACTTAACTCACCCCTAACCCTAACTCACCTAACCCGTGCCCTAATCCTAACAACCACACAATCGCACACTTACCTGAACTCGACCCATAAATTTCCACCACACAGCTGAATATAACAAAGCCACAGAACCGACCAACCAAATTCTTTCCCTAGGAAAGAATTTGGTGTTCTGCAGCTTTGCTATTTTTGGCGTTCACTCAAAACAGGTTGATATTAGAACATTCAAAGTTTTAAAACTTCGATATTCTGATATAGACCCTAGTATTTCTTGACTTTGGATAGACACACACACACACACACACACACACACACACACACACACACACACACACACACACACACACACACACACACACACACACACACACACACACACACACACACACACACACATACACTTAGTTGAGTGCTATCATCTTTTATGTGGGAATCATCATCATCGCCTTATATCAGTTCCTGTTTTGCCAGTGGTTGTGGCAATGGCAGTTTGCTGCATTACTTCAACATTGGTGGACAGTTGGGATCATGAAGTCTCCCCTTTTCTCCACTGTTGTGTGATCTCAGAGTTACTTTATAGTTAGAGGGGTATGGGGGTATGGGTTTTGTTCTGCATGCTTATTCGCTTATATATTGATGTTACATTCTAGATGAACTTAGTCAATGATTTGTATCATAATATATGCATAATAAGCATGCACACTCTCTCACGCACACACACACACACAGATACACATCAAAGGAGGCTTGTCATTATTTATTTATTTTTGTTTCCATTTTGCTAAGAACTTTCAGGTCTGCTCCTGTATGTATTTGCTGTGAGACATTTTCTTTTTTTGGGGGAGTGTATTGACATGCACACCCATGCGCATACACACACACACACACACACACACACACACACACACACACACACACACACACACAAAACACACACACATACACCCACCCCTATTACAGATAGGACTTGCAACAGGGCTGCCTAGAAGTCACTAACCTTACTTCATACTCTGGGGATCCTAAATTCTGACAGCAGGCTCTCTTGCAGCATTTCTTACCTATAGGGTGCAGGACCAGACTTAGTCTATGTGATTCCACTATAACTCTGAACAGAGATACAAATACGAAGCCCAGCCGTGTCCATCAAATGGCAATGCATTCTCATTGGGCAATGTTTTATTTATCGTGAACTGAGCAAACATAATTTCCTAAAGTCTCCTCACACCAAAATTAAATGATGCTTTCATAAAAATAAGCATCACACTATTCAAACTCAGCATTGAAAGGGTTTGTCACACATTCAGTGGTAGATTAATACCGATCTTCATTAGAAGAATTACTGCAAAATAAGAAATAACTGAAAAAATGTTAAGGCAGGCTTCCCTGGGACTATACAGCATCCAGTAGTTCATAATCCAGAACTGGTTTGCGGTATGTCTCCCTGAATTTCAGCTAGCTAAACTTCAAACAGATATCAAAATGTCTGAAGCTTCTTTTGACTGAAACCTCTTAATGCTGTCACAACCATGAAGAGCTTTGAAAAGAGTCTGACCTTGATTTTGCGCCTTTGCCCCCCCAATTATTTTTGACTTGGTCCAGAATTCTTTCTCTGAGAGGTTGAGAAGTATGTCCCACACAGTTATCACATTTTAGGTGAGAAATAGAGGCTGATGAGTTCAGGATTGGTGAAATTAAATGTACAAATTGAAACCCCATCCAGTTTAAAAATGAGAGTGTGAATGGCAGTACTCAAAGTGATCTGTGATAAACGTAATATGTTATCCTGTACAGATAAAACAATCTAAAAATCTCACTCCAGCATTTTATCTGTCAGTTTCTGAACTAAGTAGCAGAAGCCTTTGCTAGATATTTAAGTATCTTTCTACAAATGTGAAACAATAACCCAGCTAATAATGTTTTATCTTTTCTTACGATAGCCATTACAGCGCATTCACTATTTAACTTTAGCCTGTTAGTAAAAATCAGTCTGTATGTCAAGGCAGTACCCTGTTATAGGAAGTCAGAACCAGCCAGACATTCTAAAGGCATTTAAACTGGTTACTTTCTGCACTTGTAGGAGCCTTCTACAGAAGTCCATATATAAAAAATCAGCTACTAAAATTTACATTATTTACCATACTACTAAGCCTGCTATCTAAAAATCAGGAAAAGGCACTGTCTTTTCAGAATTAAAGACTATCTGGAGAAACTCTGAATCTCTTTCTTCACAGGAACATGGCTGTTATAATGGATGCACTGTAGATTCTGCTGCACTCTGATCTCTTTCTAGTACCATCAAAAAAGCCACAGAAAGCCAGCTTTGTTGTGTAGAGAGATAAAGTCCCGCCTCTAACTCAAAAAAACTTGGAATCAGTTAATGGCTTGGACACTGGAGTAGCCATCCACCTAAAGAGGTAGATGAAGTGGTGGAGCCTACGTGTCTCTTTTTGAAGGTCAGCTCTGTTTTAATTCCCTGCCAGAGACTGAGGAACTATTTGGGCACTGGTAATCATGGGGTCAGGTATAAGTAAAACAGCATCGGTTGTAGAAGCAGCAGATATGTCCTCAAAGATGTCCACTGCATTTCAAACTGTTGGAATGTAAATTAGGTATACATAAACAGGAAACAAATGGTTAAGTTAGAAAAAAAAGATGATTCCTGGTGGATGATGGTTCCATTCCTATAGCTTGGCCAATCCCCCTAGAAGACAAGTCCTGCCTTTTATAAAAAGAATGAACCAGCTGGACATATGGTAGAGAAAATAGATATTCAAAGTGTAATGGGAGAAATAAAAGAAAAGTTTGGTGCATGGAGTCTTGTTCATATATGTCAGCATTAAGTTGGGATTTGCAAGATGTTGTGTATCTGCTCTTTGACAGTGTGAATAAAGTTACTTGTTAGTCTGGTACTTGCTAGTCTGCATACTGTTCATAAGAAAAAGGGTTAAGGATAGTTCACCAGAGCTAAGAGTAACTGTACTACAATTTGTGATGATCTACAGAAGATGGGTCTATATCACGTTGTCGAACTCTTAAAAGTTTGAATGTCATATACACACACAAGAGGGACTGCATCCCATAAAGCCCTACAACTTAAATATACTAACTCTGAGATTAATAATACTGGGGAAAAAGTGAAACTTCCCTACCTCAGTATTCTGTAATCTCACTGCTGACATGCAATTTTCTGTGAGTCTATATTACATAATTGAACTTTTAAAAGTTCGAACATCATATGGTTGACACCATATAATCGAACTTTTAAAAGTTCAAACATTTTAACGACGATCTCAGTACTGTGAGGAATATTTAAAGAGCAGGGAGTGTGGGAGGCGCATGCTTAAACCGTTCAGGTAGGTTTTTTCTTTGGTTTAGTTTTTTATTTTATTACATTTTAGAACTTTTAAAAGTTCGATCATATGGTGTCAACCATATGATGTTCGAACTTTTAAAAGTTCAATTATGTAATATAGACTCACAGAAAATTGCATGTCAGCAGTGAGATTACAGAATACTGAGGTAGGGAAGTTTCACCTTTTCCCCAGTATTATTAATCTCAGAGTTAGTATATTTAAGTTGCAGGGCTTTATGGGATGCAGTCCCTCTTGTGTGTGTGTGTGTGGGGGGGGGGGGCTTGCTCTCCTGCAAAGAAAAACAGTGAAATTGAGATTTTTGCCATTTTCTGGAACCCCATCTTTGTATTCACTTTACTTTCAGTTATGGAGTTCATTTCAATTAGATTTTGTTGGGTTGTTTACAACTCACTATGGCAGTGCAATTAAAAACTTTTGCAATCAAAAACTGGGAAAACAAATGTTTTATTTTCTTTGTTAGTGCACTACTGACATATTTCCAAATTATAATATTACCTCAACTCTTCTTACTGTCAGTTAGAGCCATGGCTATCTGAAGTGAAACACTGCAAAGTACAGCACTCATTTTAAACCTCAAAAACTATTTGTACTATAGGGTGATAGCAAATTGCTCTCCTGCAAAGAAAAACAGTGAAATTGAGATTTTTGCCATTTTCTGGAACCCCATCTTTGTATTCACTTTACTTTCAGTTATGGAGTTCATTTCAATTAGATTTTGTTGGGTTGTTTACAACTCACTATGGCAGTGCAATTAAAAACTTTTGCAATCAAAAACTGGGAAAACAAATGTTTTATTTTCTTTGTTAGTGCACTACTGACATATTTCCAAATTATAATATTACCTCAACTCTTCTTACTGTCAGTTAGAGCCATGGCTATCTGAAGTGAAACACTGCAAAGTACAGCACTCATTTTAAACCTCAAAAACTATTTGTACTATAGGGTGATAGCAAAGTGTGGGTGGCTGAGGTGGTGCAACGGTTAGCATTGCCCCTCACAGCAAGAGATTCTCCGGTTCAATCCTCGGCTGGGGTGCCTTCTGTGTGGAGTCTGCATGTACTCCCTGTGGTCGTGTGGGTTTCCTCTGGGTGCTCTGGCTTCCTCCTAAAGACATGCTGTAGGTGGATTGGATACACTTAATTGGCTCTAGGCGTGAGTGCATGCATGTGTTTGCCTTCCATGGAAGGTTGGGCATTGGGCTGACAACTCGACACCATAAAACTCCACTGTCAGTCATGAGCAGACAGATGATCTGCTGTGGCGACCCCTAACTGGGAAAAGCTGAAAGAAGAAGGTGATAGCAAAGTTTCAGACTTCTTAGTGAAGTTGGTGATCTGAGGTACAGAATAACTTAAGATGCTCTGTAATCTACAAAAATAACACAACAATTGTATTCCCTGTTCTTAACTTCCATTCTCAAGTTGAATCATGTCACTCATTCAGCCCAATTTTCAGTTGTTGTGTCACACATTTTGATGAAGAAAGGCCAAGGCATATAAATGGACCTGAATTGCCAATATTTCTTTATGTCATACATGAGATAATATGCCAGGAGTATGAGGCCTTTTATACAACTTTCCATGGCCTGCACATCCCGTTGGGATGGTTTCAATCCTGATGTATTATTGAAACTCAGGTCCTCCTTACTCATCTGAAAATATGAACTTCTGCACAGACCTACCCCCACCAAAGGAGATGCAGCTAACACCAGGTACATATTCTTTCCCAGTACTATCATCTCTTCAACACCTGATTCCATTTTCTATCCTGAGCTGTGCATGATCCATCAGAAATGTTGCCACTGTGATTTCTGACTGCTTGAAGTAAATTTTTGAAAAAATAAAGTCAATCTTATATTAATGCAAGAGTTTGTAATTAAAAAAAAAACACCTCAAATATGTAATGCTTAAAGAAAGTATTAATATGTCGACTATGATGCATTAAAATTGGTGGTGTGTGGCTTGTTTTGATAGACAGGCCTGTCTTCATTCATAGACAGGAGATATCAAGATCTGGATTTAAGGCTGAAGTTGTACTAATCTATTCATACCAAAAATCTTTTAAACAGCAGGGAAGGGACTAAAGTAGCACAGTTCATATTTTTTGCAGATTTTTTTCCTACAAATTTAAACTGAACTGAATCAGGAGGACATGCACTTTGTAATATGATAGGCTGAGATTGTTGTATACTCAGGATGAATTCAAAAAGCCTTGTAAAATTTTATAAAATGTCTATTGCAGCTTTCACATAGAAAGGATCAGATTAGTTAAAAGTAGCTCACTAGCATGGAATTTTGACAAGTACTTTACTCTAGACTGGTTCAGATGTACTGAAAAAGCAGTAATCATATCTATCCACCACAAATACTTCTACATTAGGTCAATTAGCCTTATCATTGCTGCACAGGATTATGGGGATTAACGTAGGTGGAAACAAGTATCACAACCCTGTTAGAGCATTCCTAAGTGGTACTGCACAGTCTCAGACAGGGAAATTATATCAGCTAATACTGATTAACTTCTCTGAGCCAATTAGCAAGACACTCAATGCTGATCGCTCTGTGGGTGCTATGAGCTTTCATTTTGTAGTAAGCCATATTAAACAAGTTGCTTTTTTGAGTATTATGTCTTTTTGCTAATAACAGGCTAGAAAATCTAAATGCTAAAATGTTGATTTATTATGACTTGTCTGCCTGCATCAGCTATGAGCAAAACATCTCCATTCACTGTTAGTTATGATAAACCCTTGTAGAGTCTTAAAGACATGCACTCAGATATCATTAGAAACATCAGTAATAACTACCATTCATATTATAAATTCTCACTTTGGGATACATACATCATATAGCACTGCATTTTTTTATGATTGAATACCTTCCACAATAGTCGTCTCTGCCTTATGAGACATACATTGCTGAATTCCATGGCATCTCATCTAGCAGTGAGGTAAATAATGAAAAATACTCCATCAGTCAGCAGCTCAGAATCACAGCCAATGTGTGTTTCCTTAGGGTATCAGTCAATCTCCTTTGATAGTTGTGTTAGTGCACAAGTCTGTAGCTATCTTGTAAGTGCTAGAAAAAGTATTTCATTTAATGTTCCATTATCTGATGCAGATCATTGCAAGACAACTGTTTTGACTACTCTTTTATGAAATGTAGAGTCAAAAATATTTTACAGTATGCATGTTGAAGGACTGCAGGCCATACTTGTTTTGTAAGGGAAAGCAAAATATAATACATTTGAGGAAAACAAGTCTCCATGCAGCCTGCCATACATTTTTATGCATCATATTTCTTTGATTCCTTAATGCAGTTCATCTCATTTGGTATGGAACACTTATAGCAACTGTGCAGTACAAGAATGTCAGGTAACATACCCCAAAAAGATGAAGAACAATGTGGTTGCAGGAGGGATTCAGTCTGAAAGAAAGGTAGAATATCCTGATAGACAAAATGAAATCCCCATAAAATTACATGTCATGTTAAGTACCGAGCCTCATCTTCATTCCAGTATATTGTGTAGTTTTCTTTATGTTGCTGCATATGATACAGTTTATTGATGAATAGTATTAGAAGGTGAAAACATATGCTAAACAAATCACTGCTTAGAGAAAAGACCATCAGTTAAATGTTGGTGTATCATTACAAAGAGCTGGTGACTTATTTAAGAGGCTTTGAAAATGCTAAGCCATTAAGTAGTATTACTTCTTTAATGAGACAGCAAGGCTCTTATCATATATTTTAGCAATGATCCATGACTGTGCATGGGTATATCAGGATTTACCCATGGTTGGTGTGATTTGATCATGAGGGCGAAGCCCAAGTGATTAAACAAAGCCAGCCATGGGTAAATCCTGATATAATCACAAAAAGTAGTGGAAATGTTATTATACAATGACTTTATTTAAGAAAGAAAATGCTGTCCTTTCTTAAATAATCTCTTTGTATAAGGGTGCTGTAGTGTTCTTCCGTGTTTACTGATGTACTGATGGGACTTAGTTCCCATGCCTGCCCAGTACATCTGTGCAGTGCAGGTGAAGCAACAGAGAAAGGGGAAGCTCTGTTGCTTTTTTTTTTCCTTGCTGACAAGATTTTATGAGGCACTGTACAGAAATACAAGGAAAATCAGGAACATTTATATTTCTGATTCTTTAGTTTTGCAGAATGCACCTCATTTTTCTCATATTTTGCTCTGTCCTCTAAGCAATATCATACCTGTAAACCATACTGAATTCCTTGGTATTTACCGGTTTGGGGTCCAACTAATTCCTGAGTGTCCCCTTTAATTCCTGTATTTTTTTTTTTTTTGAATATTTTTTTCTTGAAGTTGTCACTAACATCATAACATGCAGGGAGTGCAGGATGATGTCAGCTTCGTGAGGGAGACTGCCAGCCTGTCAGAATAGGGCTTGGAGTATCTGTAAAGTTTATCTTTTTTTTATGTACATTGGTTCATAGTGTACTACATTCATTTTGATTGAATGAACGTTCATTCGTAGCAGCTGGCAGCAGCAACACAGCACATAGCAAGCTGTCTTGTTTTCTTTTAATATTCAATAACTTGTTACTAAGTAAAGTTAACTATTTAACCGTCTTCTGCCTGCATTCTGCTTCTGCCAGTGGCAGCCAAGCGAGCCAAGAAAGAGCAAGTGCTACAGCTGCAAGTTCAGGTTGTGCAGAGTCTAGAGTCCTGGGCCAATCCACCCATTGTCTGCTGCCTGCAACTCCAGTAATCCCATCCCTGAACCCAGAGACCCAGCACCAAGATGAGGAAAGACAGAAACAGTACACAGCAGTCAGGATGAGAAAGGTTCTCTCCAGCAGCTCCAGCCACGTATTAAAAAACAAAAACACAGAATGGACATTCATTT
Source organism: Protopterus annectens (assembly GCF_019279795.1). Taxonomy (NCBI): domain Eukaryota; kingdom Metazoa; phylum Chordata; order Ceratodontiformes; family Protopteridae; genus Protopterus; species Protopterus annectens. The sequence continues at coordinate 718,887,771 of NC_056730.1, read as the reverse complement.
AACTAAAGGATCGAGACAGTAGTATTGCAGACTTGCTGTTGAGAGCTGCAAATGAGGAGACATAGCATTGCAGTAGTAAGCAGAGAGACACAGCACATGGCAGTGGGTCGGAAGGTTGTGCTAGTTAGGCATACGTGTTTTCATGTTCAATAAAATGTTATGGGATTTGATCATATGAGTGAAGCCAAGAGCACACCAAAACATAAAATATATGCTAAAATTCAAAGAAACAGAGAGGCTCATGTCATGTTTGTAATATTTTTCGGATAGCCAAACTAATGTCACAAAGGCTATATATACATGTGAATTTTATTTTGCTTATTAATCTGTTAACAGGGTTAATGGTTCAGAGAAGGTTTTTAGTCATAACCCAGGATAAATTTATACTAAAGGAAAAATATATACGGCGATGCAGAACTAAAGTGCACTTCATCTGAGATTATGGTGAAAAAAGTCACAAAGTATATCAGACATGTAAGTATTTGGATTATCATGCAGTACAATGCCTGCTTAACAAGAAATCTTCTGCTCTGCAAGATTTGTTATAGCCTCGGACTGTCTGTCCCTGTCTGTAATTTGTAATGTATTAGCAGCAGCAGTGAGCAACTGACTCAGTGGAGCGGACTCCACACTGGAGCTGTATTGTGTGTGTGTGTGGACTGTGCACAATTTTATTTAATTTAAGTTAGTTAAGTTCTGCAGTAGGAAGAGTTAGTCCACCCAGGCCCAGCACCTGTCCACCCATGTCCGCAGTACACAATGGAATCCATATCTGTTCCTTTCCATTCCTAGGTCAGGATGAGAAGAAGATTTACTTTCTCGACCTCCTCCAGGTAAGTAAAAAAAGAATAAAAAAAACATGCATTACATGTATCACAGTCTTCAGTAGTAGCCAATATACTTATTTTTTAATGGGACCTGTGGTACAACTTTTTTACGCCTAAATGTCTTAACTTACCTCTCCCCATTTGAGCTCTGGAACTGGAAGTTTGTACTCTAACTTCTGATGGCTGCATTCTGAACTTTTTGACAAAAATAAAGTTATAGCCTCACAGTTGAAACAAATGTCCATATCAAACCTCTCAACTGCCCAGATTTTCCCAGAATGTCCAGATTTTTGACTCATATTTTTGGTCTGTTCCTCATAAAATTTGTTGTTTTCTGGCAAATCACTGGGATGATCTGAGGACAAAAGCCACTAAATAATGACATACATTTGAGTTTCAGGCTTCAAATCCTTCAGAAACTGTATGTTAAAACAAATTATGTTACTCTAGAAACTTTCTAAGTTTATAAGAGCAATATTTAAAATATGTCCCTATTTTTTGGGCTTTGTCCCCCCTTTTTGTCCAGTTTTGTCCAGATTTCTTGCACTAAGAAGTTGAGAGGTATGGTCCATAACTCTTGAACCCAACTTGTTACTACAGAAGTGTAAATGTTAAACTGTTCAGCAGAAACAAATCTTCATAGTGATCACATTCTTTACATTTTAGGACAGGTATTAAACCAGAATTTATAAGTAGCAGTAAGAATAGTAAATATTAATGTTTCTAATAGTTTGTAAACAACTTCCAACATATCAGTAACCTCTTAAGCTAAACACATATTTTCTTCACCCAGCTGTAGGCTTTCATATGAGGCTAAGTAGTTCTGTTTGTGGCACCGGGTTTCTGATATATTTAGACAAATATGATGGTTATGAAAATATACATGAATAGTTTTCAATCAACATTTAATATCTGTTTATGCTAGACAGAGGTCAATTATAAGTGCAGTTGTGCTGCTCATCAATATATGCTTTGATATAAATGCCTTATGTGTAGTATAGTTTTGAATTATTAATGCAAATATGTACACGTAATATTAGATGCCTAGAGGCATCACTAGGATAATCCTCAAGATGCACCTGGAAGTATTACTAGGGTATGATAAGTTAAGATAACATTTTCATACACGGAACACATATATAACAATAGATTCATTTTATACCAGTTCAGTATTGATATAGCAAATTTACTTTGAAAATGTTGGCATGGTGTTTCTAGGTGAAGACTATATATTTGTCTTTATGTCTTACTAGTTTTATAATGAAGGTACTCTATAAAAATGTCCGTGTCATACTGTCATGTTTCTTTAATACTGAGTGTATATGTTGTCGAAATGTCATACCATCATGTTTCTTTAATACTGGCTGCAATTGTTGGGTTATCTGCACTGTGTTTGTGGTAGTACTAAGCTAGTTGCTGCTATTACTAGCTGGAGAGGAAACTAACAAGTTCATTTATCTGAGGCAGAGAACTTAATACTAGTGTATAAGCAGTTAATTTTAATTTTATAAAAGAAAATTGTGTTTTAGTTTTGCACAAGTTCAAAGTTTGATACAAGTTCAAATATTAACATAAATAAAACACTATCGTTCTGTTTACATTTTGTGTTTAATATTTTGTCTGTTCTTCAATTTGGGTTTAAAAGTTTGTATCCCACAATCCCATTGGAGTGGGTGGGGATACATAATTATGCATGCAAATTTTATGTTAATCAGCATTAAGATTTTTGGTCAAGTGTACCTATTTTTCATGGGCTTTTGTCCAGATTTTTGATGATTCCAGGTTGAGAGGTATGAGCAATATGCCAATAGAAAGTGTGGCTGCTCAATGGTGCTTCACCAGACAGGCTGTTTTCTATTCATATATGCTTGATTTGTAATGGACACACTGGTTGGGCTGGCCAATCAATGTGCTTGTTTTTAATAGCAAAAAGCCATTATTGTGTAATACTTTGTACATAATTCATTAAAATGACCTTGGAAAATTGAAACAGTACTTGAACAAACAATGAACTTATACATAGGTTAACTTTTAGTTACACCTTAATTTACAATACCTTTCTAGTTACCAGTAGGGTAGCTAGGGCAAGGTGAGAGGTGACTATGCCCCAGGTGCAAAGTGTTGGCATGATCAGCTGATCCCTATCTCTCTTTCTTTAATGTGATTCTTCTTCTTCTTCTTCTTTCAGCAGCGGATCATCTGTCTGCTCATGATTGGTAGTAGAGTTTTACGGTGTCGAGTTGCCAGCCCGGCACCCAACCTTCCACAGAAGGCATACACACACACACTCACACCTAGGGCCAATTTAGAGTGTCCAATCCACCTACTGCATGTCTTTGGGATGTGGGAGGAAACTGGAGCACCCGGAGGAAACCCACGCAACCACAGGGAGGACATACAGACTCCGCACAGAAGGCACCCCAGCCGAGAATCAAACCACAGAACCTCTTGCTGTGAGGTGACAACACTAGCCGCTGCACCACAGTGGCCACTCTTTCTTTAATGTGATACTGACTTTTAGTATTGCATTTACAGTCAAACTTCAGCTCTGTAGTGGTCCATGAGTGGTCTAAATTGTATCAACTGCTTGCTATATTATAGTAAAGAGTTTGCTACAGTTTAAAAAAATATTTTTGTTTCTTATTAGACATAGCTAAGAAGGATGTGTTAGAGGAGATGAATCCAAATATGAATAGCCATGTATATTCATCACAAAATGGCCCTCTACACTCATTGAATTACCCCAGTTATACCAGACATTTTAGGGGTAGAAAACTTAGTTTTATAACAAAATATGCCAACTTAGTTTTATAACAAAATACACCAATGATAATGCAGTTATGGTTGATATTATTAGACGAAATTGGCACATATTGACTATAGATCCTACTACAGTTGATATTGTCGGAGAAGTACCAAGTTTTATATATAAGAATAATTTAAATCTGAAACAACTTTTATGTAGAGATGTGAGGCAGCATATTCAGCAAGATAAGAATCTAAGCTTTGGCACTTTTCCATGCAGATGCTGTAATATGTGCAGAGCAATAAATGCAATACAGCCTTTTTGTCATCCTATTTTGGGTTTTAAATTTCTTCCTAGATTTTATAATACTTGTGATAGTAGCAAACTAATATATCTTGCCAATTGTAATTGTTGTAAATGTTTCTATGTGGGCAAAATCCTAGAAGGTTGAGAGACAGGATTTATAACCATCTTTATGACATTAAGAATTTTAACATACAGAATGCTTTAGCCAAGCACATTGTTGAATTTAGCACACATAGTTTTAGCTTTAAGGTGCTGCAACTGGTGTTTAATAATCCAGTAGGGGGTAATGTTTATAATTATCTTGAATCTGTTGAATTAAAGTAGATTTTTAGGTTACATGCACATATTTATTCAGGTCTGAATAGTTATGTAAGTATTAAGCCTGTCTTAGAGCCATGGTCCTTTAAGTGAGTTTTTGCAGTGATTTTGTAACTACTTAATTGATGTGTGTATGCTTTTAATCTTAATTTGATGTTAATTGATTTTAATTAGCATTTAGCTTTGCTATTTAAACTGAGTGCTTAACTCTGTATTTTTGAGATCTGATGAAGCGTGGTTACCCCACGTGAAAGCGCTTATCCTTTTGGTTTTATCCTTGGAATACACTGGATTTTATAGCCCTGGTGGTCCTACCTTGCTTCTTTTGTCTCTTTCTTTAATGCGATACTGACTTTTAAAACTAGTATTGCATTTACAGTCAAACTTCAGTTTTGTAGTGGTCCATGTGTGGTCTAAACTGTATCAACTGCTTGTTATATTGTAGTAAAGAGTTTGCTACACTTTAAAAAAATCTTTTTTTTAACTAAACGCTGAGTATGATACTGCTCTATGCAGGGAGGGTATAAACTGTAGCAGCTGTTTG